>NC_138206.1:118644442-118794540 GCF_964194415.1 Vipera berus | reverse complement strand
GAGAGAGAGAGAGAGTAGTTAAGATATATAATATGCTATATATATACATATACATATACATATACAAATACATATACATATACATATACATATACATATATATATGTATATGTATATGTATATACAATGAGAATATATATATATATATATATACAATGAGAATATATATATATATATATATATATATATATATATATATATATATATATATATATATATATATATATATATATATATATATATATATATATATATTCTCATTCTACATCAGCAGGAACCAGTGTCAACAGTCCACAGAGTTTTCAATCAAATGTAAAGCTCTCAATAGTTCCTCAGAGCAACTCAATTTCTGATTATTTCACAAAATAATCTCAAAAACCCTGGACTTTCTGCACTCAAATTGTAGCTGCAGCACTATCAGCATAGCTGCTGGAATGAGAGGCAATAGAGGATGACATTAGATATTGCAAAGCCATCATGGCTGGCAAATTTTGTCAGTGATTTGGACACTTAGACAACTCAACCATCGGATATATGAAGGGTTTCTTAAAACTTGACAGAGATACTGTGACAGGCTCAAGAAGTGTTGGGAAGCCTTAGCTGAAGAGGTTAGTAAAATATAGCTTAACTTTCCATTGAGTTACCATGAGTTCCAGTGACATCAAAAAAAAAGTATTTTGAGGGCAAGGAGATGGATGAAATTGCACAAATAACAGAAAAAACAGAATGTCAGAGTTGGAAGGGACCTTGGAGGTCATCTAGTCCAACCCCCTGCTCAGGCAGGAAACCCTGTACCATTTCAGACAAATGTTGTCCAACCTCTTCTTAAAAAGCTCCAGTGTTGGAGCATTCACAATTTCTGGAGGTAGGTTGTTCCACTGGTTAATTGTTCTCACTGTCAGGAAATTTCTCCTTAGTTCTAGGTTGCTTCTCTCCTTGATTATAAACTCGGCTTTGGATTCTTTCTCCCATTTCATTTTAAAACTCCTAGATCTTTTCAGAATGTTATTTTTCAAGTCAGGATTGGCAAAGGATAATTAATTTTCATCAGGTCACTCCTTAAATTATCCTCCCACATTTTCTTTTTCTGCCGCAATTTGTCTTCATCCTAAAGTATCTTCTCTAATTATCCCAGTCTATAGTCTCAGATAATTGAGCTGCAAATCTGTAAGTCTCCTGTTTAAACCTTGACTCTGGGTACAACTTCTTAGCATCTTTAGAAATCCATGTTCCTCCAGCCTCAGTTGAATAGAATAGAGCTGGAAGGGACCGTGGAGATCTTCTAGTCCAGCCTCCTGCTCAAGGACGAGAACCTATACCATTTCAGATAAGTGACTGTCTAGCCTCTTCTTAAAAACCTCCAGTGATGGAGCACCCATGATTTCTGGTGGCAAGTTGTTCCACTTTTTAATTGTCCTCACTGTCAGGAAGTTTCTCCTTAATTCCAGGTTGGATCTCTCCTTGATCAGTTTCCAACCATTGTTTCTCGTCCTGCCTGCTGGTGCTCTGGAGAATAATTTGCCGTTCTCCATCTGCAGTGTAGAAATCATGAAGTTAACAATAAGATGAGCACCGCTTTGAAAGGAGCAGTGAGACAACAGTACACAGACTACACCAAATCCTCCAGAGTATTGTAGAAAAAGTTTCTTCCTCACTTTTCTTTTTCTCCACTTCCCAGATTTTGACAGCAACATCTTTCGCCTGGTTGTGTTATTATTTTCTTCTGCTGTCAGTGAGTTCTGACCGTTTTTTCTCAGCCAAGGTTTCAATACTTGGAGTGCTGTTTGCTTCCCAGTTTTACAGCATTAAGCGTGTGGTGACAGCTTCAACTTTTGCAACTCCAGCCCATCTGGCCACAACTTCCATACAGATGATAAGCACAACAATATCCGGCGAGTCACACTTCAAGATTTCCACCGAGCTGGTTTGAATAGATTCCTCAGCTGTGGCATGAAATTGGCTCCCAGGGGAGAGGCTTGTAGCTTTGCTGTTCCATCTTAGTGCATGTTAACCTTAGTCAGATGACTTTCTCATAGAATATATCTCTGCCTATGTTCCAGCCTACGACCGGCCCTGTTGGAATGTCAGGGACAACCCCTTTTTATAAACAATAGGCTGGAACTAATCCAACCGAATTTATTTGCACAAGCTAAACGAAAAAGTTCAAACAAAAGTTAAACAAATACAGACCAAGACTTTATCAGAAGCTCTTCAAACGGTTGCCTTCAGCAACCAGCACCTCCCACACATGCCCCTTTTAAACAGCAGTCCCAAGGCGTGGCTTCTCATTGCCTTCTCCTGAGTTGCCTCATTGCTTTCCTCTGCTCAGTTCTGCTGGATTGCCTCCTGCTCCTAGCGTCCCTGAACAGAGCCAGCTGTGGATCGTCTTCTTCCAATCTTTCAGGCTCACACAGCTGGGTCTGAGGAGGAACAAGACGGGAGGGGCCTGGGTGAGAGTTCTGCGGTGCATCAGAACCTTCCTCTGACACCAAACCCCTCCTCCTCCTCCTCTTCAGAATTGTCCGACTCAGCTGATGAATCCACAGGCTGACGCTGAATCACAACAGCTTATAGGAATTGGATAAAGATAAAACTGTATTTAAAATTCAGCCTCTCTTCTCCTTCTCCTTCTCTTCCTCTTCTCTTCTCCTTTTCCTTCTCTCCTCCTCCTCCTCCTTTCCTCCTTCTCCTTCTCTTCCTCTTCTCTTCTCCTTTCCTTCCCTCCTCCTCCTCCCCCTCCTCCTCCTCCTCCTCCTCCTCTCCACAAATCCCACTCCCTTCCAGCACTGATGATGTTACCTTATTAGGTAATGAGACGTCTGCAAGAAAACCACCAAGCTCCGAGAGCACCAAGGACCCCTCAGGTCAACCCTGAGCTACAAGTATCCTTTCCTCCTTCTCCTTTTCCCAAAGATGATTTTACACGAGGCAACTGGACTTTCTTTTCTCTCTTTGAAGACATTTTCCTTCTCATCCAAGAAGCTCCTTCAGCTCTGACTGGATGGTGGGGAATGAAAGGATTTATATTCCTTGCAGAGAACTGGTCATTTGTATTCTTTGAGCGAGTCATTGATTCCCTCTGGAGATTTGTCTGTGTCCTTGGGGGTCTCCTGGGTAGTGCAAATGGGTGTGGAGCCTTCTTGGAACTGTTGAAAGGACTGTGCTGTACACAGGAGATGTGTGGTGTTGTATCCCTCCCCCTCTGTTGAGAGAGGGCTGTTCAGTTTTGACCTAGATGGCCTCTTGGACCCCTCTTTCAAACCAGCGGTCCTCTCTGTCCGAAATATGGACTTTGCTGTCTTCAAAAGAATAGCCTTATTCTTTTAAATGCTGAATCTTGTCCTGATGGGTTTGTTCTCAGTTGGGTTTGTTTGTGAGCTTAAATGGACTCCAGAAGATGGTAGAGGACAGGAAGGCCTGGAGGAACGTTGTCCATAGAGTCGCAATGGGTCGGACACGACTTCGCAACTAACAACAACAAATAAGGCAAACATGACTATATCTAATTTATCATTTCCCTTTTGAGCGATGCAGTGACAAAATTTAACAAGCACATATAAAATATGGGCTACAGAGAGAGTACCAAACTTGTGAATTGTTTCTTTACTCCTTTGATCCCACACACTTACTACTGGGTAGTGGCCCAGTTGCAGCCAAAGATAATAGTTTTAGATTGGGATGGGATGGGATGGGATGGGATGGCTGGGTGAGTGGGTGGTTAGATGGATGGATGGATGGATGGATGGATGGATGGATGGATGGAGGCATGCAGGCATGGATGAAAACAGAGTCATGTATATTTATGGACAACCTATACATGTACTAAACAATCAAAGAAAGAAACACTGTGAGGTTCGCGAAATGAATAGACAATTGAATAGAACCGAGCTGGAAGGGACCTTGGAGGTCTTCTAGTCCAGCCCCCTGCTCAAGCAGGGGAACCTCTACCATTTCAGACAAGTGACTGTCTAGCCTCTTCTTAAAAGCCTCCAGTGATGGCGCGCCCACGATTTCTGAAGGTTTCTGAAATGAGGAGATTTGCACTGGTTGAAACTTCATGCTTCTCTTCAGCTACTTCAAAAAACTCTGCTGCTCTTTTATTGGTCTGCTAAACAGGCGGGCAGCCCTGTAGCTTTTCACAGTGGGACTAACCAGGTCTTCTTTCTTTTCAAACTCAGTGAGTTAACAACCACAACACGAACCACCGGGGTTGAGAGAGATGACATTAGGAGAAGGCTGATTGTTACATTATGCTATTGCCTACCTCAGGGGTAGGCAACCTCGGCTCTTTTATGACTCATGGACTTCAACTCCCAGAATTCCTGAGCCAGCTTGGCTGGCTCAGGAATTCTGGGAGTTGAAGTCCATGAGTCATAAAACAGCCGAGGTTGCCTACCCCTGGCCTACCTGATGTAATCCACATAAGGTTCTTTTCATTTCAAGGTTGGTGGTGTGAAAGAGGAAGGGTTGGTTGTGAAGTGAAAACAGAGGGACTGTGAAGCTCGCTCAGTGCCTCACTCAGACATGACAAACAAGACAGGACATTTGTACCTTAAAGTAATTTGCCTGCTCATAAATAGAAATGAGCCGGAGGGAGCTTTATACAGTACGTGGTTATGTATATATAGAATGCAGACATCCAGCTTATTCCTTTGTTTGTCAATAGCTCACTTTCAGGTATATGAATAGAACTGCAAACAATTGCACGCTTTTTTCTGCCTTCTTTCCAGTAATACAAGTGTAATAAGAAGGGGATATTTTGCAAGCTAATGTAACTGTCCCCCATCTCTCTGTGTGTGTGTCTCTCCCTTCTTACCTCCTAATACCCCCAGAGACACAGACTTTGTTAATTTGTTTCTTGATAATTTCATTGTGCTTCTGCAACTTTATTATGCAAATGTACTGACTGGTCAATTTTTCTATTCTGATGTTGGAATTGTTTCTCCTACAGCTCACTCCTTTTTTTAGCCTGATTAAAAGAATGATTACAGTGATTAATATTTATTTGTTGTTAGTTGTGAAGTCATGTCCGACCCATCGCAGCCCCATGGACCACATTCCTCCAGGCCTTCCTGTCCTCTACCATCTTCTGGAGTCCCTTTAAGCTCACACCTACTACTTCATTGACTCCATTCAGCCGCCTCATTCTCTGTTGTCCCGTTCTTCTCTTGGCCTCAATCTTTCCCAGCATTAGGCTCTTCTCCAATGAGTCCTTACTTCTCATTAGGTGGCCAAAGTATTTGAGTTTCAACTTCAGGATCTGGCTTTCTAAAGAGCAGTCAGGGTTGATCTCCTCTAGGATTGACCGGTTTGATCGCCTTGCAGTCCAAGGGACTCGCAGGAGTCTTCTCCAGCACCATAGTTCAAAGGCTTCAATTCTTTGGTGCTCAGCCTTTCTTATGGTCCAGCTTTCACAGCCATACATTGAAACTGGGAAAACCTAATATTTATATGTTACTTATAAGTAAGGGTGCATGTCTATACGTATGTTGTATATAAAAGGTAAGGTAAATGTTCCCCCGCACATGCGTGCTAGTCGTTTCTAACTCTAGGGGCCAGTGCTCATCTCCGTTTCAAAGCTGAAGAGCCAGCGCTTGTCTGAAGACGTCTCCGTGGTCATGTGGCTGGCATGACTAGACGCCAAAGGCGCACGGAACGCTGTTACCTTCCCACCGTAGTGGTCCCTATTTTTCTACTTGCATTTTTACGTGCTTTCGAACTGCTAGGTTGGCAGAAGCTGGGACGAGTAACAGGCGCTCACTTTGTTACGCGGCACTCGGGATTCGACCCGCCACACTGCCGACCTTCTGATCAACAAGCTCAGCGTCCTAACCCACTGAGCCACCGCGTCCCTCATGTTGTATATAGTATGTTTTAAGTGTGTGTTTTATGTGTGTGTACACTTTGAGAGGAAGGAACTAAATTTCATTTTTAATGTGTGTCATTGTGTCCACAAGGGGAAAACAATGACAATAAAGGTTATCTAATCTAATCTAAAAAATGCCATAAAATATGCTATGATTGACATTGAAATGAGCACACTGTTTTTTAAAGCCAGATGACCCTTTTTCCCCCTCTTGAAATTGCATCTGTGTGAAAAACAGGATCACTACTTATTTCATATGCTTGTTATTTTTATCGAGATGGTGTATTGTTTGAAAAGACTAAGATTCCTTGTCTTTTTTCATAACAGTTTTATTTACCATTACAATTAAAAGAATAAAAGCTAATACAAGTTAAAAAGAATTAAAGAGTAAAAAGGAAAACAACAACAAAGAAAAACAGAGTGGAAAGCAAAATTGAAAAGAAAAGATAAGAATACAATAACAAAGGGGAAAAAAGAAATATATAAAGAGATTATTTCCCACTTTGTCACAACAAATATAAACAATTTTAGCAACAGTTACCTTCTCGTAAAATACAACAAATTATCTCTCCTTCTCATATCGCCTCTTTTATTTATAAACAAAACCTTAAAACCTTGTCATTCAGTCTTGATTAACAAATGTCCATTAAGGGTTACCACAGACAGCAAACTATCTATTTTAACTTCGATCACATACGTCAACTTTATATTCCTTTACTTTACTTTTAACAATCTTGGTTTACAATCCCTTCCAGGAAATGATCTCCCAGTCACTTTTCTGGCTTGTTACTTCTATATCCCTTTTAACTGTTAAAACACTAGCAGTTTCATATGGCCAGTATATCATTATTATTATTATTTTTGCATATAATTCTTGGAACCCATTTTGGTTCTTCTTCTTTAATTAAATATTTAGTTGCTTGTGATTCCCTCCAGTGTTCAGCCTTCAAACTCCCAACCTTTCCAAAATTTCCTCATATTTGAAAATAATTTAATAATAATAATAATAATAATAATAATAATAATAATAATAATAATAATAATGATTCCAAAAGTGATCAAGGCTCAGCCAAATTTTATTTCCATACAGCTGCATTACAACCGTGAATTTAGTTGGAATGCCTAAACTCCCAGCTGTTCAACTCACAAGCTAACCACAAATACTTCATTTCCTATAGTCTACTCATGAGAAGCAGCTGTCTGGAGTATGTGGGGGTGAGCTCATGCTCTCTTTTTTCTCCAGAGATATTTCACCAGCCAGGACTCATTCTCTGGCGAACCAATTTCACCCTCCTTTTTTTTTAGATCTCTAGTTCACCATGTCATCACTAGAATTTGAGTAGAAGACTCTTTGTTTTTTTATATCTTTCAACAAACTTTCTTAATCATAACAAGGTACCCACAAGTCTTAGGCCTCAGAAGTACTATTCCCATTTGCCTCGATGCTGGTTCCCTTTCAATTCTTCTTGTTCTATAACACCTAAGCCTTAAACCTCCAGCACTACAGTTATTGCCTTGTGAAATCCAGAGGGAAATTGTGCTCTTTCAGGGCATGGCAATCACTGTTCCAAAGCCAGGTTTAAAATAAACAATGAAAAATATTTGCAAGTATCATTGCTTATTGAACTCTCTGTTTGATGCTGCTGCCCACCTGCCAGTTATGGCTGTTAATTCATTGGCTAAGCACACCAGTGTGCACTAAAGGGTCACCAGCCTGTTTTTTTCACAAAGCAATGGGGCAGAATAGTGTTTGGATGGCTTAAACTACATTTTAGGATCTACAGGGTCAGGAGTCTGCTTTTCATAAACATGCACTCTGGGTTGGTGCCTTGCGAGCTGCAGCTTTCTACATGCATGATACAAAGCAGCCATCCTTTTATTTGTACTACTTGAAGCCTTTGTCTACAAAATAGCTCTTGTAGCTGTTTGGGGCCATTTGTAAATAACAGTACTTTCAGCATACAAAGCACAGACAGAGAAAGAGACTTTATGAAGCATTCCTGCTGTTATTTATCTCTGTGTGATGACCAGGAAAAATACAAAAAAACCAAATTCAATGCAGCTGTGGACATGTTTAAGCTTTGGTTTACAAATAAAAGATAATCAACTAGAAGTCAAAATGAGGGAAAACACATTGAATTCTCCTGCTCAAGGTATAGAATGCAGATGTTATTGCAAATGTGTAGAAAAGATCTTAGGTTGCTTGTTATGAACAGTCAAAAGCCAGGGATTGAGAGCTTGTAGACGTCACTCATTAAACTCTATCCCATTAAACTCTATCCATTTCTGACTTTCCACCACAACCTTAGTGTCAAGGATGAAACTCTGTCAGCTACATGCCTCTGTGTTTCAACTTGCCTTTAGAGTAAGGGAGGAAGGTGTTAGTTTCAAATGGATTAGTTGGAGAAAGGAAACTTCTACGATTCTGCTGAAGACTAAAAGAGCTTGAAACCTTTTCAAGGACCCCGTAACAGGTGTGGATTTGAAGCACATGGTTCCCATAACAAAGTGAACTTGTTGATATGGACTACATAAGACGTTGAGCATTTGGCTGGGGAAATTATTGTTTAACTCTATGAATTGGTGTTGGAACCTCGGAGTTAGCTTTGCTTCAACATTACTATGCAGTATATTCAATAACCAGTAAGATTTTCAGAGACAGAATGAACCTGGAGTTTTATCTGGATTCTCAAGCTGGATGTTGACACTTAGCTCAATTACATATATAAAAGCTCAAAATTCAATTCCACAATAAGTCGGTCACTCAGGCCTGAATTTTCTTTGAGGATGTACATTCAAGGCAAATTGAGTCATTTTCAACCAAACTCAGCTGGTCCAGATGAATGGGCAATCATTGGGAATTTTAAACTGGAGGGTTGAGAAAATGCAATGGAAAAATAAGCATCTGGCAAACATATTTGCAAGAGGTGTGTTCATGTGGTCAGCAGGAATGGAGTACATTTCAAAAGAAATTTTAGCTTGTACCCAGTAAACCAACAATGAGCAGACTTAGGCAATGAGCATATTAGGCGTGATTGACAGGGTTGATTTATTTCTATTCTCTCTCCACCCACAGATCATGAGTGTAGAGAAGAGCAACAATATAAGGATAATCAGGGGACTGGAAGCTAAAACCATATTAGGAACGGCTGCTGGCATTGGGTATGTCTAGTTTAATGAAAAGAAGGACCAGGGGAGACATGATAGCAGGGTTCCAATATCTCAGGTGCTGCCACAAAGAAGAGGGAGTCAAGCTATTCTCCAAAGCACCTGAAGGCAGGACAAGAAGCAACGGATGGAAACTAATCAAGGAGAGAAGCAATCTAGAACTAAGGAGAAACTTCCTGACAGTTAGAACAATTCACCAGTGGTGCATCATTGGAAGTTTCTAAGAAGAAACTGGTCAGCCATTTGTCTGAAATGGTATAGGGTTTCCTGCCTGAGCAGGGGGTTGGACTAGATGACCTCCAAGGTCCCTTCCAACTCTGTTATTCCATTCTTCTTGGTTGAGACAAGTGCCCTGTATGCTTACTGCAGCAAATAAACAGGGAAAGTTGTCTACTTACTTATAGTAAGTAGAAAAGGAAAAGGTTGAAGACAGATGCAGGAAGGAAGGAAGGAAGGAAGGAAGGAAGGAAGGAAGGAAGGAAGGAAGGAAGGAAGGAAGGAAGGAAGGAAGGAAGGAAGGAAGGAAGATATTAAATATATCTGATGATTTAGCAGGTCATTATTATTCAACTTTTAAAGAGAAAATCTTAAAAGTTTTCTTTATGGCTCAGAGAGAGATTTTGATTGTTTGTTAGATTTCCTTCTCTTTCATTTGATCAGCCAAAAAAGAGAAGTAAACAGGAGAAAAATGCTTGATTAGAGTAAGCATATGCAGATTAATATAAGTACCCCCAGATAGCACAAAATTGTTCATGACACTCAATGGAATTTGGCATTCTGATTTAGGCATATGAGCAGGTGCCAGAAAGCTATCAGTCAGAAGAAGAAAAACAAACAAACAGCTTGAGATGCTAGCTTTGGCACTGCTAAACATTATTAAGGACATTTTTCCATTTCTGATTTGCAATTTCTCTTTCTGTTACTTTTAATATCAGCACTGTCCCTTTTGCCAGTTCGGTAACCCTTTGCATTTTGGAACTTGATTCTTGAATACATGCTTTCCTGGCCTGACTGTTACATTAACTGAACAATTGAATTTCTTCCCATCAGCTCACAGCAGAGTTATTGGTTAACTAAGCTTACTTAAGGCACCTGGAGAAACCATAGACTAAAATGCATCACTGTAATATGAAGGATATAAAAGGCATCCCACTGGTTCCATTGATTGGCAACTTATCTTATTAAATGTAGAAAATGTTGGCTGAAGCGTCTTTGAATAAGCAGTTGGAGCCGAGTTAAGAAGTTAGCAAATATTCTTTGATTTGCAAATAAGATTGTCTCAATAGATCCAGTGCTACCGACTATTTTTAAGCAAGATCCCCTGGACGCCCACCAGCATGATAGGATTGGCTTGAGAACAATGCAGGGCACCTACAATATGTGGGCTACATACAGAACACGGTGGGTACCGAAAGCCATTAGGTTGGTTGCTTTGGGTTGCTAGGCAATCTTCATGCCAACACTGATGAGGTCTACCCATCTTGACGACTTCTGTTTTTGTTCTTTTAAGGGTCTAGTGAATTAATCATCTGTTTGCTCTTTCATGATCCTTGCTATCAATATTCAACACACACAACACGTGTATAAACACACACACACACACACACACACACACATGTATTCATTTAAAACAAAGAAGCAAATATCCATGGTAGGAGTTTCAGTCACAAGCTTCAAGTAGGGTCTGTCCATGGGAACCTCCCATCATGATTAAGCTTTGGAATTTAAATAGATCTTCTTCTTCTTCTTCTTCTTCTTCTTCTTCTTCTTCTTCTTCTTCTTCTTCTTCTTCTTCTTCTTCACAATAACAATAACGTTGGAAGGGACCTTGTAGGTCATCTGGTCCAACCCCCTGCTCAGGCAGGAAACCCTATACCATTTCAGACAAACGACTGTCCAATCTCTTCTTAAAAACCTCCAGTGTTGGAGCATTCACCGCTTCTGGAGGCAGGTTGTTCCACTGGTTAATTGTTCTCACTGTCGGGAAATTTCTCCTTAGTTCCAGGTTGCTTCTCTCTTTGGTTAGTTTCCATCAAACACAAATTGTTCCATGTGCAACAATCTGTGTTCGAATGTCAATTATTATTCCCATTTTGTGTGTATGTGTGTGTAAACAGAAGCCATAAAAACACAACAGGGGCCAGAGTGAATTGACCCAGAATTAATTCAATCCATCTTTCCTGCTTGCCCAACCAAACATTTCCCTCCCGCTACTTTATCCATTTACCAGTAATCACAAGTATATTATTGCTAAATCTGTCAGTTCAGGGTTTAAGTACTATGGTAAAAATAATACGATGTATAATACAAGACTATAAAAGCAACTCCTATTTGTACCTTTTACCATAGTAATTAAACATTGAACTGACAGATTTATTATGTATGTATGTGTGTGTGTGTTACCTTGCTAAGCCCCAAACATGGGACAAATCTTATTTCCTGTTTCAGCCTAACCCAAGGCCATCCACAGGCAGTGGTCACAGTAGTGACAGCTCATATTTGTGTAAATTTTTTTGGATCCCTTTAATTCTTTGTTAGCAATCCAAAAAAAATTACAGTTGGTTGAGTGATGGGCTGATCATCAAGTCATTACAACACTCAAGTCGTTACAAAACTCAAGTCGTTACAACACAATAGGCACATAGCCATCACCTCAGCCATCACCTCAGCCACACAGGATGTTACAAAACAACCGACTCAGCTGCAAACAATAACTCCATCATCCAATCAGGATGTAACAACACAGCCTGATACAACCCACTTACAGCAACAATGCCAGCACCACACACAACCCCACCAATATTTATAGAGAGACGGCAGCTCCGATCACGCTTCGCTCGCACAAGCACGAAACCAAAGACACCAACCTGAAGATGACGAGTGGGACCTCGTCGAAACGTCGCCAAGACACCCTCAATCCTACATGGGAAAAGACCCGAATATGCCAAATATATATATAAATGTTGAGACTCTAGAAAGAGTGCAGAGAAGACCAACTTCCTTCCTTCCTTCCTTCCTTCCTTCCCTCCCTCCCTCCCTCCCTCCCTCCCTGTTTTTCTTTTTTTCTTTCCTTCCCTCCCTCCCTGTCTCTTTCCTTTCCTTTCCTTTCCTTTCCTTTCCTTTCCTTTCCTTTCCTTTCCTTTCCTTTCCTTTCCTTTCCTTTCCTTTCCTTTCCTTTCCTTTCCTTTCCTTTCCTTTCCTTTCCTTTCCTTTCCTTTCCTTTCCTTTCCTTTCCTTTCCTTTCCTTTAGACTAGATGCCTGACCTCTATTTTAAGCTGAGGGGTGTTTGGTCAACTTCCAAGTTGATTTTCCTATCAGTTCAGCAGTAAGATTTTGGTTGTCTAAATATGAAATTTCAATTTAGCTTCAGTTGCTCTGATCACCTGGAGTGAAGTCCAGCATGACTGGCTGCAGTTTTAGATTTTTCTACCCTGGTCTGAAGTGGATTTAGCACTGTTTTATTTTAAATTCTGGCTATTTTCCAATCTGAGTCTAAGCTTTCCGTATGTGCACTTAAAAGCTAACCTGGTGATCAACATTTCATCACAACGTGGCTGATAACCAGAAGTGTTCAGAGTCACATCATTCCTTTCCAAAACTCTAATCTGATAATAAACACCATTGGCATTGACAAATTCACCATCAGTCAACTGCAAAAGGCAGCTTTACTTGAAACAGCTTACATCCTGTGAGGATATCTGTAACACCATCGAACATCTACATCTGCCTATCTGAGGTCCTTGAGAAGGATTTGACAGGTGGAGAAAAACTTCAGTTCCAGTCTGAACATCTGAGTGACTCTGCAACAAACTATAATATAATAATCACACTTATAGGTCATGAACAGCTGGTTTAAGCAGAAGGTTAGGCATAGATATAGGTCTTTTCCCTCTGAGTATTATAATAACATTATAGGACTATAGGTGACATGATAGCCATGTTTCAATATCTCAGGGGCTGCCACAAAGAAGAGGGAGTCAAGCTATTCTCCAAAACACCTAAAGGCAGGACAAAAAGCAACGGATGGAAACTAACCAAAGAGAGAAGCAACCAAGGACTAAGGAGAATCTTCCTGACAGTGAGAATAATTAACCAGTGGAACCACCTGCCACCAGAAGCTGTGAATGCTCTAACACTGGACATTTTTAAGAAGAAATGGTGTAGGGTTTGTCTGAAATGGTGTAGGGTTTCCTGCCTGAGCAGAGTGGTTGGACTAGATGACCTATAAGGTCCCTTCCAACATCATCATCATCATCATCATCATCATCATCATCATCATCATCGTCATCGTCATCGTCATCGTCATCGTCATCGTTATTGTTATTGTTATTGTTATTGTTATTGTTATTGTTATTGCTATTGCTATTGTTATTGTTATTGTTATTGTTATTGTTATTGTTATTCATACTGTAGCAATATAAGGATGGATGTGTTCTGTTCCAGCCTACGACTGGCCATGTTTGAATATCAGGGACAACCCCTTTTTATAATCAACAGGCTGGAACTAACCCAACCAAATTTATTTACAAAAGTTAAATGAGTTCCAACAAGACTTAAACCAAAAAGGTTAAAAAAAACTTAAACAGGAATAACAGACCAGGACTCTAGCAGAAGCTCTTCAAACGGTTGCCTTCAGCAACCAGCACTTCCCACACATTACCCTTTTAACAGCAGTCCCAAGGCGTGGCTTCTCATTGCCTTCTCCCGAGTTGCCTCATTGCTTTCCTCTGCTCAGTTCTGCTAGATTGCCTCCTGCTCCTAGCTTCCCTGAACAAAGCCAGCTGTGGATCGTCTTCTTCCAATCTTTCAGGCTCATACAGCTGGGTCTGAGGAGGAACAAGATGGGAGGGGCCAGGCTGAGAGTTCTGCGGTGCATCAGAACCTTCCTCTGACACCAAAGGCTCTCCAAATCCCTCCTCCTCCTCCTCTTCAGAATCGTCCAACTCAGCTGCCAAAACCACAGGCTGACGCTGAATCACAACAGGATGTTACTCAGGCTGACAAAGTAAGCACGCAGCAGCACATGCATCATGATGTCATCACATAAATGCTGCATTTACATAATCTGCATGTCAACGTGACTGACACCATGTGCATGTGTTGATATGACATGATTATCCTCTGTCGCCATGGTTTCTAATGGCTGGCCATTAACAGAAGGCAAATGCAGGCATTAGCCAAATCTATTTCCTCAGGCATTTCTGGTTATTTATGATTTCTTAAATAGCTTGGACAGAACCCGATTTGCTGTTTTGAAGATAACATCTAAATTATATTGTTTCCCGATTCTGTTCAGCTGACTAATTTCCTAGCACCATATTGCTTTCCTATTAATATTAGCATTGCAAAATTTAACCAGAGAGGTAAGGAATAGGCTGGAATGCTGCTCCGGCTTATTTGTCTATTTATTTCCAAGATTTCTATCTCACCTTTTCATTAAAAAAAAATCCTCAGGACAGCTACCCCACAAAGGAAAACCAATAAAGCATCAGATCGATGAACAGTTAAAAGAAGGAAGAGATAATAGCTAAATGGTTAACACATAAAATGTCTAGTAAATTAGAAACTCAAAAATTCATTTGTAGGCATGATTTGGAAGGTAGGGTGATACCGGAAAGATATCACAAGCCTTAAACCAAAAAGACTTGATGTTTGTATCAATGGTACAAACCAACCACTGCAAACTGTATAATTAGGGGACTGGAGGCTAAAACATATAAGGAATGGTTGCAGGAATTTGGGATGTCTACTTTAATGAAATGAAGGACTAGGGGTGACATGATAGCAGCCTTCACTATCTAAGGGGCTGCCAGAAAGAAGAAAGGGTCAATCTATTGAAGAAGAAAGAGTCAACCTATTCTCCAAAGCACCTGAAGATAGGGCAAGAAGCAGTAGATGGAGATAACCAAACTAGAATTACTCTAAGGAGAAGTTTCCTGACAGCTAAAGCAATTAATCAGTGGAATGACTTGCCTCTGGAAGTTGTGGGTGCTTCAACACTAGAGGGATTTTAAGAAGAGTCTGGACAGCCAATTGCCTGAAATGCTATAGAGCAATCATGGCAAAACTTTCAGAGACCGAGTGCCCAAATTGCAACCTAAAACCCACTTATATATCGTCGGGTGCCAAGTGGGCATGGCCCACTGGAGGAAAATTCCACTTAGGGTTAGGGTTAGGTCACCATGAACTCATACAGGAAAATGGACATCGCCAACAAACTTGGAGTGCTTGGGTATGGTTAGGAGGGAATTTACCTTTCTAGGCTGCCCTATCTATGTTTCCTGCTAAAATAAATGGGAAAATCCCATTGGAGGAAAATTCCTTTTAGGGTTAGGATTACCTCACCATGAACTCATAGAGCAAAATGGACATTGTGATTTATTTATTTTTTTGCACACAGTTGCGGAGGCCTAAAGCGAAAAGGTTTTATAAAACCCAGCTGAAGGCCTAGGATTGGGGCAACAACGTGCGTGCCAACAGAGAGGCCTCTGCGTGTCACCTGTGGCACACGTGCCATAGATTCACCACCATGGTCATAGGGCTTTCTGCTTGACTGGTGGGGGGGGGGGGTTGGACTAGAAGATCTCCAAAGTCCCTTCTTATTCTGTTTTGTTCTCCAAAGTACCTGAAGGCAGGACAAGAAGCAATGGATGGAAACTATCCAAAGAGAGAAGCGACCTAGAACTAAGGAGAAACCTCCTGACAATGAGAACAATTAACCAGTGGAACAACCTGCCTCCAGAAGCGGTCCCTTCCAACTCTGTTATTCTGATGAACAGGATGTTAAAGGCCCTTTTGGTCATCCCTGTCCTGATTTAATCTCATTCAGACAGTCCATAGCTCAGAGAGTTATATCTGCAAAAAATCATAGTAAATGAGCTTGAGGCATCCATACCCCAGTCCATTTAAATCACAATCAGTTAATCTATAGTTTTAAATGTTGCTAAAAAATGTATGAGCAGGGAACAATAAAGCCAGCAACTGTGACTTTAATTATCATTAAATTGGCAGTGGGATTTTTTAGTTTTTTTGGTGTGTTTTTTTTTAAATTCTTGCCAGATCATGGAGAAGGCCCCTCGGGTGAGACCCTGCTAAATTGGCAACCGACAAATGAGATTAAATATTCCCCAGCGAGAAGCTAGCAGCTGAGATGATGCCAAAGGTGCTTAAGAAAGGAGACTAATTGCCCACTTTCTTTATCATACCTATTAAGGTCTCCAGACACATTAAATAATATATTAGAAGAGCCACTGGAGTTACAATGGTTAATCCATATCCAACTATGACTTTCTACACTTGGAACGCTCACATTTTCTTAACATAGGTGTTCACAGAGTCTCTCCACACCCAAAAGGGAGTAGTCAAGTTCCCTGCTGAAGCTGGTTCTATTTACTTGTAATGTAGAGTAGAGTAGAGTAGAGTAGAGTAGAGTAGAGTAGAGTAGAGTAAAGTAGAATAGAATAGAATAGAATAGAATAGAATAGAATAGAATAGAATAGAATAGAATAGAATAGAATAGAATAGAATAGAATAGAATAGAATAGAATAGAATAGAATAGAATAGAAATTATGGAATGGAATAGAATAGAATAGAATAGAATAGAATAGAATAGAATAGAATAGAATAGAATAGAATAGAATAGAATAGAATAGAATAGAATAGAATGGAATGGAATGGAATGGAATGGAATGGAATGGAATGGAATGGAATGGAATAGAGTAGAATAGAGTAGACTAGAGTATAGAGCAGAATAGAATCAGAGTTGGGAGGGACCTTAGAGGTCTTCTAGTCCAGCCCTCCACTTAAGCAGAACCTATACCATCTCAGTCAAGTGACTGTCTAGCCTCTTCCTAAAAATCTCCAGTGATGGAGCACCCACAACCTGTGGTGGCAAGCTGTTCCACTGGTTGATTGTCCTCACTGTCAGGAGGTTTCTCCTTAGTTCCAGGTTGCTTCTCTCTTTGATCAGCTTCCAACCATTGTTTCTCGTCCTTCCCTCTGGTGCCCTGATGAATAGCATGACCCGCTCTTCTTTGTGTCAGCCCTTCAGAATACTGCTATCATGTCTCTCCTGTTTCTTCTTTTCTTTTCCAAGTTCCGCAGCCACTCTTTGTACGTTTTGGTCTCCAGACCTTTGATTGTCAAGTTCCCTGCTGAACCTGGTTCTATTTACTTGCAATACTTATATCCTGCCTTTCACCAGCAGCTCAAGATGATGGACATTTAATCCATCTCCAATTTTCCCCGCAATAATACTCTCATAAGGTAGATTGGGCTGAGAGAATAATTTTCACGAAGTCACCCAGTGAGTTCTATGGCCGAGAGTCTTAATCATTCGGGTCACGGTTATCCCAAAAGTGTTTTGGCAAAAGGACTTTCTTGTTTGTTTGTTTTTCTTTGAAAACATTTTGCTTCTCATCCAAGAACTGAACTGAAGAGGGGAAAAAATCCTTGAAGAAACAGTTCTGAAGAAGCTTCTTGGATGAGAAGCAAAACATTTTAAAACAAAAAGCAAAAAGCAAAAAAGTCCAGTTGCTTTTTGGAAATATCCTTGGGACATCCATGGCTGACAGTGGTCTCCAAATTCTAGTTTAACACCTTAACAACTACACTATTTGGATGGATGCATGAGCAGCTTAAATTGTGGCAATCTGGAAGGTCAGGTTTGACTCAAATGTCCTCACAACACTCCTGTCCTCATAACCAGCTCTTGTGTTTTTGAAGAAACTACCTGATCTTTTTTTTTGTAATTACATAGCCAGGTCTGGGTAGTTCTCTTTCAAATTGGAAGCTGTTTTCTATTGCCTTGGCTTAGAAAAGTCCCGCAATTCCATGGATAGCTGATTTTAAAAGTATGTGTCTTTTTGTGTACAAGTGTGAGTATGGTGAGTGGGTGGGCAATGGGACGCTGAGCTTGTCGATCAGAAGGTCGGCAGTTTGGCGGGTCGAATCCCGAGTGCCGCGTAGCAGAGTGAGCACCTGTTACTCGTCCCAGCTTCTGCCAACCTAGCAGTTCGAAAGCACGTAAAAATGCAAGTAGAAAAATAGGGACCACTCCGGTGGGAAGGCAACAGCGTTCCATGCGCCTTTGGCGTCTAGTCATGCCGGCCACTTGACCACGGAGACGTTCTTGGACAAACGCTGGTTCTTCGGCTTTGAAACGGAGATGAGCACCGGCCCCTAGAGTTGGAAATGACTAGCACGCATGTGCGGGGGAACCTTTACCTTTACCTTTACCTTAATTTACTCATTTACTAATACCCAGGGTCTTTGTAGACTGAATCACTTCATTATGTTGTTTCATTCAAGATGTTTTAGCTGGGTCAGATTGCTGCCCTCATCCCGTTGTTCCCTGTTTTAAGAATGGTGCCCACATCATTTTAAAATCCCACGGCTTTTCTATGGTGATGATTGACTGCAGGACTAATTGAAGTTTTGATTCAGAAAAATAATAATAATGAGAAGATAGAGCTAAAGACAGTCAGGAAAATCCTAGTGGCATCTGGTCGATAAGATGCTGAACTTGATGGAAGCTCTCTAACTTTCCTTGAGTTAGCCTGGTGACTTTTTGACATTTTGAATTAGTCTATATTATATTCCAGAGCATTTAATTGGGAACACTTTTCTGATCTTGAAAGCTAAGCAAGGTTTGGCCTGGCTAGTTCTGGATAGGAGAACACTATGAAATCCCATCGCTGAGACCGGATAACAGGAAAAAGCCCTGGAAGAAGACAGTGATAAATCACTTCCAAATTGACAGAGGGAGGAAGAAACATCCTGGAAAAACATCAGGAGTTAGCTCAAGATTTTTTTACATTACATTCTTATATAGCTCCTGCTGTAGGAGCTGTTCTTGAGTGAAAATCATCTTGTCCCAGAGATTTTCCAGATAGAGTCTTTTTCAGCTTCTAACAAAGTTTAATTTCATCAAGTATGCTGCCAATTTTTAGCCAGCCTTGGGAAATAACAACAACAACAACAACAACAACAACAACAACAACAACAACAACAACAACAACTGCGCCACTCGGAACATCTTACATTTTAAGGAAATATCTGCTTGATAACTAGGATGCTGGCAGCAACCCGTGTCAACCATTAGTGACAGTCAATTTGAGTGTTCAATTGACTGAGTTTCATGTTTTATGAATAAAAGTTTAATAATAATAATAATAATAATAATAATAATAATAATAATAATAATAATAATAATAATAATAATAGTGGAAGTGAACCTTGGAAGTCTTCTAGTCCAACCCCCTGCTCAGGCAGGAAACCCTATACCATTTTAGACAAATGGCTATCCAGTCTCTTTTTAAACATTTCCAGTGTTGGAGCATTCACAACTTTAGTTCTAGGTTACTTCTCTCCTTGATCAGTTTTCATCCATTGCTTCTTGTTCTGCCTTCGTTTCCCCCTCTCCTGGACATCTAATAAGAGTCTTTTGGAGTGGGCAGCGATAATAAATTTAAATCAATCAATCAATGGTTCTGGCCATTAATTGTGAATAGTGTATATTTTTTTTCTTCATATCTCTAGGGAATTGTCTTACTGTTATGTGAACAGTAACTCACAAGTACAATGAAACTTTCAAACATAATAAGTTATTGAACTCCGAGGTAAGGTTGCCTCACAAATCACAATCTTTTTGACTTTCTTCCAACAATCAAGAAGTCTGCAGTTTCAGTGTGAAACTACAACACACATTCACACAACTCAATATTTTCCTCTTAGCTCCTCAAGACCATTTCCACTTTCTTGCAGAAGCTGCCAGTTATAATTCTATTGTCGTCTTCTCCTTTGATATCTTTTCCTGAAATCTATTTACAGCAACTGTGAGAGGGACTTTGGAGTCCTAGTGAACGATCACTTGACTATGGGCCAGCTGTGTGCAGCAGCAACCAAAAAAGCTAATACAAATTTGGGTTGTATAAACAAAGGTGTAAAACCAAGATCATGCAAAGTAGTAGTATCACTTTATAAAACCCTAATAAGACCACACCTGGAATACTGCAGTCAATTTTGGTCACCATATCACAAAAAAAGATGTTGAGACCTTGAAAAAAGTTCAGAGAAGAGCAACTAAAATGATCAAAGGCCTGGAGACTAAAACATATGAAGAATGGCTGCAGGACTTGGGTTTGGCTAGTCTAAAGAAAAGAAGAAACAAGGGCAACATGATAGCAGTATTCTAGTATTTGAGGGGCTGCCACAAAGAAGAGGGTGTCAAACTATTCTCCAAAGCACCTGAAGGCAGAAGAAGAAACCATGGTTAGAAACTTATCAAAAAGAGAAGCAACCTGGAATTAAGGAGAAACTTCCTAACAGTGAGGACAATTAACCAGTAGAACAGCTTGCCTCCAGAAATCGTGGGGGCTCCATCACTGGAGGTTTGTAAGAAGAGACTAAACAGTCACTTGTCTGAGATGGTATAGGTTCTCCTGCTTGATCAGGGGACTGGACTAGAAGACCTCCAAGGTCCCTTCCAATTCTATTCTATTCTGTTTTATTCTGTTCTATCCCATCCTGTCCCATCCCATTCGTCTTAGCACCACAAAATCCTGTTTCCTCTACTTCTGACATCTCCTAGTTATATATTCCCAATTTTCATAGCAAATTGCTACCAGTTTATATCAGATTATCCATATTTGTTTGCAAAATATAGAAACACCAAGCTAGGGAAACAGATGTAGGACCAGGCAACTCAACTGGCCAGAGGAACACAAAGCCATATTTGATCTTCCTGATGGCAAATTGAGTTGATCCAGAATTTTACTAGCAATACAAACTTACATACTCCAATCAAAGCAGACTCTGAGCAGCATACATTCCCCACATATAGGAGAGAACAGGCAAAACCTGGGGGTGGAGGTAGAAGAGAGGAATTAACCTGGAATCATTACATTCCCACAAACAGTCTAAATCCAATCTCTCTTGATTTCTGTTAACTCTTAAACTAATGCCAATTTGGCACTGATCATTAGTTGACTAGATTCTTTTTTTAAATTGAAAAGTTTTAGAATACATTTTAAAAACATAAACTCCATCCCTCCCCCTCCCCCCACTTACCCTCCCTCGGCCTCCCCCCCCCCCAACTTCCCAGAACTGAATACAGGGTATTAACTTTTACAAACTTAAGCTAAAATATGCTAACTAAAAAAAAAACACATTAAATTCTATCACACTTTAACTCCCCTTAAACATAACTAAATAACTAACTAATAATGAATACCTAATAATACATCATATAAAACTAATACTTATTCATATGCTAAATGAAACTTTTTAGTCCCATATTTATTCTGAATATACTCGATCCATCTTCTCCATTCCACAATATATCTCTGTTGCGATTGGTCTTTCAAATATGCTGAAATCTTTGCCATTTCCGCCAGGTTTGAAACTTTCAAAGTCCACTCTTTTATAGTTGACTAGATTCTTGTATATAGGCATGAGCAATAAATCAGCTTACCTGATTTAATTTACTCAGTAAATTAATTTAATCCATTTCTGGATTAAAAACAGAAACGTACAAAATATAAATCCCAAATATCCCAGAGGCTGGGATGCCGTGGAAAAAATAATAATCCCAGAACACAATAGGGACAATTCATTTCTGCATTAAAAATAAACACACAGAGATTGTGCTCATAGGTAACCCCACTTCTTTGTGTTGCATCAAAGAAATCCACTGCCTAAGAATTTGACTTGACCTGAAGGTGACTTTCAAGGTGTCCCTTCTTACATGCTAGAAGAAAGCACAATGTGAAGACAATCAGACACGTTTGTTTTCCCTGCCTAAAGGTGTGTGTAACTAGAAAATGAAGAAAGCAGACCCACGATTAGCAAGGAGTTTGAAGGCACAAAGCATGAAGTTGCAAACAACTTGGCCTTAATTGTTCAGCTGTAACTAGGTTTCCTGCTGTGATCTGTGAGTGTGCATCACTCTCCACAGGTTGCTGAGCTGATTTTGGGAGCTGTGGTCCTTTAACTATATGTCAGTTATTACTCAGATAGTGTAATGAGCTTGTTAGCCTGTCAAAGAGCATGTTAATTTCACTTTGGCTTTGTTAATTTCCCTCCCTTTGGTAAGTTCCCCCGAAGCTGCCTCTGATCTTGACAACTTGACAGCAGTGTGCTGCGACAGTTTACGAGCAGTGCCAAACAAAACACATTCACTGGGGACGCATTCCCTGTTTTCTGGGAGGGAAAAGTATGACTGAGTTTGGGGTACTCAAAATATTTACCAGAGATTAAAGCCGTGTTTTAATGCAAAGAGGAAGCAGAGGAAGATAATTGACTAAAAGCGATGGGCTGAGTTAAAGGGGGTAGCAGGTAGAAGACAAGATGCGTGATGTGGCTTGTGATTGATTTATTTGCACTGGGAAAGGGAATGGCATAGATCAGGGGTCTTCAAACCTGGCCCTTTTATGTTGTGTGGACTTCAGCTCCTAGAATTCCTCAGCCAGCGTAGTTATTCTAATAGAGAAGCTGAAATTAATTACCTCATTTAGATAGTATAACCCACGGGTAGGCAACCTCGGCTCTTTTATGACTCCTGGACTTCAACTCCCAGAATTCCTGAGTCAGCTATGCTGACTCAGGAATTCTGGCAGTTGAAGTCCAGGAGTCATAAAAGAGCCGAGGTTGACTACCCCTAGTGTTTTTGGATGCAGACCCTGACCTTTGGTCCAAAGGAGTACATCTGAAGAGGTCAGTTGTTGCTGTTAGAAAGATGGGGATTCAAGAGAAAGAGTCACCAGATACTCAAGGAAGAATCCTGGTTACGTGAAGAAAGGACATGGGCACGCCTAACTCTTCCAGACAAAATCCCTAAGGTGCTTTTTCAGGAGACAACTGGACCTTCTTGTTTCTTTTTGAAGACATTTCGCTTCTCATGCAAGAAGCTTCTTCAGCTCTGACTGGATGGTGGGGAATGGAAGGATTTCTGTTCCTTGCAGACAGCTGGTCATTTGCCTCCTTTTAGAGAGTCATTGAGGCCACTTGGATGTTTACCTGTATCCTCATGGGACTTTCTTATTATTCTTTGAAGACCTTTCTCTTCTCATCCCAGAAGGTTCTTCAGCTCTGACTGGATGGTGGGGAATGGAAGGATTTATGTTCCTTGCAGACAGCTGGTCATTTGCCTCCTTTTAAAGAGTTGTTGAGGCCACCTGTAGGTTTACCTCTCTCCTCAGGGTCACCTGAGTGGTGCAAATCGGTGTGGAGCCTTCTTGGCTGCAAGATTTTTCTGCCCTGTTCCTGTAGTCTGCAGTGTAGACATGGATGACTCAGAATCTCTGTAGATATTTAGCTATGCACTTTGGGTTGGACAGCTTTTGAATGGTGTGGGGAATATGATCGGATTTCCAGAAAACATTGCAGACTACAGGAACCATTTGCTCTTCAGTTTGAGATGCAGACAACACAGACACATCCCCAACAGCCTGTGTGCCTGTCTCCAAAAGGAAAGGGACCCAGGGCAGAAAACATCCTGCAGCCAAGAAGGCTTCACACACAGTTGCACTACTCAGTGACCCTGAGGACACAGGTAAATCTCCACGTGGCCTCAACAACTCTCTACAAGAATGCAAATGACCAGCTGTCTGCAAGGAATATAAATCCTTCCATTCCCCACCATCCAATCAGAGCTGAGGAAGTTTCTTGGATGAGAAGCAAAACATCTTCAAAGAAAAACAAGAAAGTCCAGTTGCATCCTGAAAAAGCACCTTTGGGACAACCATGACCTGGATGATGGAGAATCTCCATAGACTTCCAGACAAAGTGTTTTATCCCAGTGTTTCCTAAACATTTTGATGGACAAGTCCACGTGCTGCCAACTCTTGGCTTCAGCTGCTCAATATGTCTTTCTTCCATCAGTCTGACTTGGGACCACTTGCTTGGACCCAAAGAGAAATAGATTGCAGTATATCAATAGCCAGAAATACTAAGTTGGTTTACCTAATCTAAAAAAGTTAGACAGGGTTAGACATGGTTAGCACAAGATGGGTGATGACCAAAATGTCCCAAAATAGTCCTTTTTACAAGAAAGCAATGAGAAACATTTCCATGCCGTTGTCAAGAAAACCATAAGGATGTATCCATACGATAACCAAGAGTTAAAATTTTGACTATTACATTCCACCTTATAATGTATCAAGTATATCATTTGCAATCACACCAACATGATTTCCAAATTTTGAAATTATAGAAATGGTCCCCAAGAAAATGGGGACCAACGGAATGGCAACACGAATTCAAAGACCTTGTAGAGTAGAATAGAACATAACATAACATAACGGAACAGAACAGAACAGAACAGAACAGAACAGAACAGAACAGAACAGAACAGAACAGAATAGAATAGAATAGAAATAGAACTGGAAAAGGAATAGAATAGAATAGAATAGAATAGAATAGAATAGAATAGAATAGAATAGAATAGAATAGAATAGAATAGAATAGAATAGAATAGAATAGAATAGAATAGAATAGAAATGGAATGGAATGGAAGAGAAGAGAAGAGAAGAGAAGAGAAGAGAAGAGAAGAGAAGAGAAGAGAAGAGAAGAGAAGAGAAGAGAAGAGAAGAGAAGAGAAGAGAAGAGAAGAGAAGAGAATAGGAAGGGACCTTGGACGTCTTCTAGTCCATCAAGCAGGAAAAACTAAACCATCTTAGACCTCTATCTATCTATCTATCTATCTATCTATCTATCTATCTATCTATCTATCTATCTATCTATCATCTATCTATCTATCTATCTATCTATCTATCTATCTATCTATCTATCTATCTATCTATCCATGCCATCCACCTTTCCTTCTATGGTGTTATAGAAAAAGCAGGATTTGTACGTATAGACATGTCCTGGCATTTGAGTATCTTTTCCAAGGCCTTCCTTATTGCTATTCTATGAAGTGCTAGTCTGAAGCATATTTATGGACTGCTGGTTCTTTTATAGTTGTTTATCAATTCCAAAATCCACCTCTTCTAATATCTTCCTTGCAAGTTCTAAGGTTGGCTGATCAGTTGCAATTAGATTGGTCTCTTTGAGATTTAATTGCAATCCTTTTTTTTTTCTTCCCTCCACCGTACCTCTTGACTTTCCTTACTAGAGCTGGCCAATCACTTACATTTCCACCCATCACAATGATGTCATCAGCAAAGTATGGGTAATAATAATAATAATAAGTTGGGAGGTACCTTGGAGGTCATCTAGTCCAACCCCCTGCTCAGGCAGGAAACCCTATACAGTACCATTTCGGACAAATGGCTGTCCAGTCTCTTCTTAAAAACTTCCAGTGTTGGAGCATTCACCACTTCTGGAGGCAGGTTGTTCCACTGGTTAATTGTTCTAACTTTCAGGAAATTTCTCCTTAGTTCTAGGTTGCTTCTCTCCTTGATTAGTTTCCATCCATTGCTTCTTGTCCTGCTTTCAGGTGCTTTGGAGAATTGTAGTTGATATTTCTTCCATGTTCATCTTCTTCCAATCCAACCTCCTTAAATACACTGTATACCCAGCATATAGATTAAATAAAGAATAAGAAAGCATATTGTCTTTTTTTCATTCATTTGTTGACCAGCACCTTGTCTGTATATAGATTTCACACGAAAACATTGAAATGTTCTGGGATTTCCATTTTCCATTTAAGGTCTTTGCAAGCCCAGAAAAGTCCAGATGAACGAATTCCACTTTATTCTAAGGTTTTATTAACAGAATCATGGAAGTCTGAAAGTACTTTTCTCCCCCCCCCCCCAATTGATTTACAGAAACTAGGGTGGATCCCTTCTGAAATGTTTGCCATTCCTGCAATGGATGAATGTTAGGAAATTGAATTTAGTAGCTGGAACAGTAAAGTGTACAATAGGCCAGAATACACAGTTGGTATTTGATTAGTTAGAGAGTTCTGATTCATCCATGATACAATCTACACTATGAGTGGGTGCTGTGAGTGTAAAGGGGGAGTTTCCCTTTTCCCTTTTTTTCTTCTGTGTGTTCTGTATATTTTGTACTGTTTTAGATTTACCTCATGATCGATCTTGCTGTGTTCCTGGCTATCTTGTGTTTGCGCTCCCTGGATGACAGCAAAGTCTGTTATAAGTTCAAACATTAAATATATTTATTTCTATATAAAAAACTACAGGTTTGCGTCAGGGTCTCATTTGGACAACTGCTGTGCAATTCTGTGACAACTAAGCTTCCACTTATCCAACCATTCTTCTGGCTGTGGTTCTCCCCCCCCCACACACACACCTTTTCCCTTCGTTTCCCCCTCATATTTATACATATTTACTTTTCTTTGGCTTTCTCAGTCATTGAGTTAGCATCGACAATAATGTATTGTATTCCTCAGAGTTTTCTTTAACTAGCTTTGAACATGTCATCTTCCTTTCCGTCGAAGACTCCGATTTTTCTCCCTTGTTTGTCATATTTCTGTAGATATTCAATGAAACGTTGTACCCTTTTGACTTGGTACTCACCAGAATGCTGATCTAATTTCATTTTCTGTTATTCGAGATTCTAAGAAGTAGGGAATATTCGTTTAAGATACCAAGGATGTTTATACCATACAGGATTTCAGTACATTCCTTCCATCTTTGTTTGATCCACTTGGAATCATTTACTCTGTGTTCAATGGTGTCTTTTAAGATACTAATTTGTTCAGAATTTTAGGAGAGGGGATTTTTGTCTGTGTCCATCTTCATTGTATATATCATCTCTCTCTCTCTCTCTTTCTTTCTCTCTCTCTCTCTCTCTTTCTCTCTCTCTCTCTTTCTCTCTCTTTCTCTC
Organism: Vipera berus; assembly: GCF_964194415.1. Taxonomy (NCBI): domain Eukaryota; kingdom Metazoa; phylum Chordata; class Lepidosauria; order Squamata; family Viperidae; genus Vipera; species Vipera berus. The sequence continues at coordinate 118,767,714 of NC_138206.1, read as the reverse complement.
TCTCTTTCTCTCTCTCTCTCTCTCTCTCTCTCTCTCCCTCTCCCTCTCCCTCATCTCATTCATACTCCACTGTAATTGAACATGGACTCTCATTTTGGAAAGAGATTTCAGTTGCCCTTGGCTTCCCTTTTCTTCCTTGGCAACGTCTACTGATGTCCCATTTGCTTTCTGGGTCTTTGACAGTCTCTTTTCCCATTTATCCTTAATAACTTGTTTGATTTTACTCCACAGTTCCTCTGGTGACCCATCAAAGAAATTCAGAACTTCAAAGTGATTTCTGATGCTTTCTTTGAAAAGGTTGGGCATGTGCTCAAGATCATGTGGTGGAAATTGGCTTCGTTCTTCGTTAGCTTACTCATCTCGCTTTAATGTGACTTGGAATGAGCCCATGAGCAATTTGTGATCTGTTCCACAGTCTTTGCAAGTCAGGGTTGTCATCACCATTGGTTCTGATTTCCTGTTGCCCCACAAGGAGAGGTGGGCAACTTCATTCTGATCAAAGGTCAACTTCAACTTTGTTGAGCATGGAAGACCAAAAATCTTATGTAGGTAAAAGTGGATTTGGGAAGAAAGAGGGTGAGTTTTTTCTAATTGGGTGGTCTGTTTAATCTGTAATGTACATTAGTCAGTAATATGTTTTCCTCCGTTTCTTATCTCAGGAAGGCAGAGAAATGCATTAAGGTACAGAAAACATAGCCAGGGATCCAAAGATTATAAAATGTAGGATCCAGAAACCGCTTGTAGCGTTGTGGTACATCTTGTACTTTCCTATGTCTTAAAACACAGTTATAAATATCTCAAGGAGCAGTCATTAAACATGAAATATTATATGCTGAGAAATAATATTCTGGGAAATATATATATTATGCTTTTCAGAAAGTGTAAAACAAAGAACTTTTAAATTCAATAGGTAAGTTTAAAAAAAGCTTGCATCAGACTGGTTAGTTTCTATTAAAGATAGAAACCTATCCCTCCATTATCAGAACTGATGAAGGTATATTTGAGTCAACTATGGCCTGGATGACTGAGAATCTCCAGACACATTTTTTTTCCATTAAAGACTGTCAATGACTTGTGAATGTTTTGTATAAATTATTTTTCATTGCCTGAAGCAACACATTATAGGAAAGGATGTTGTCCATTATTTAATATGCAACATTTACAACACAATGATTTCATGCATATCACACCCTTAGCCAGATCCGTATATTTTTTCGGGAAACCGAGCTCAGCCTTTCTTGATATGACATTTTCTGCTGAAGAAAATAAATGAAGGTTAGCCGTTTGATCTATAATATTCTTTTTTTTCCAATACTTCTCAGTGAGGATTTGTTGAAATAAGGACTTCTAAAATAATAACATTTGCCTACAAAGAGAGAGGAAGTTTATACTGAAGATGGCAAAATGGTAGACCACTCAGCACCGACAGAAAATAATATTAAAACCATATTCCCTTCCCCTTTCCTTTCCTTTCCTTTCCTTTCCTTTCCTTTCCTTTCCTTTCCTTTCCTTTCCTTTCCTTTCCTTTCCTTTCCTTTCCTTTCCTTCCCTTCCCTTCCCTTCCCTTCCCTTCCCTTCCCTTTCCTTTCCTTTCCTTTCCCGAAAGGAATAAAATATTATAACATTTCATTTAATGCCTAAAGACTCAGACCTGCAAACACTTGTATTGTAGGAGCCTGTGCTCACAGGTTTGGCAATAAGCTCCATTTGCCAGCTGATATAATCGGAAAAATATGAGAAGAGATTTTGAATATATTTCTTGCATATGTTCCTTGAGTCTTGCACTAAGTTTGTTTGTGCTACCCCTTATGCAAAACTTTCTTGACTTTTTGTTGCGCTGGGCAGGACAAGACAAAGTCTTTAAAGTAGCAGGATAAATTGAACAAGTGCCAACATGTTGCCAGCCATGTAGTCATTTCTTTGTGTTTTGGTGAAGCCTTGAAGCCTTTATGTCCAAAAGACTATTCACAAAGGAGTACTGAAAATAGGATGAAAAGGCGGTCAATTTTCAAGGCAGCTGAAACTGAAAATCAGCATGTTGTTTAAACTTCTATCAGGTACGAAAGACTACGACCATCAAATTAAAATAAATTTAATTTAATTTAATTTTTTTTTTAATTTTAATTCCATTTATATCCCGCCCTTCTCCGAAGACTCAGGGTGGCTTACAAGCTTAGCAATAGCCTTCATTCTATGTATATACCTGCTTATTAGGGCTTTCGCCCTCCCAAGCGGCATTATTACAAAGTCAGCTTAATTGCCCCCAACAATCTGGGTCCTCATTTTACCTACCTGGGAAGGATGGAAGGCTGAGTCAACCTTGAGCCTGGTGGGATGCGAACCTGCACTAATTGCAGGCAGCTGGTGTTACTTAAGGAGGCATTAGCCCACTGCTCCACCAAGGCTCTATTGCTAATCATGCCAATATTCAGGAATCTATTCAACTAACCGGAATCTAGCACTATTTTTGGGTTAGATAAGGGCAGTGGTGGGATTCAAATATCTGAACAACCGGTTCTCTGTGTGGATGCCACTTCTGGAAGTCCATTCTGGGCCTGGGCAACAAAATATTAGCTATCGGTTCTGCCAAACTGATGTGAACTGGTTGAATCCTACCACAGGAAGGAAAGGAGGAAGGAAGGAAGGAAGGAAGGAAGGAAGGAAGGAAGGAAGGAAGGAAGGAAGGAAGGAAGGAAGGAGTGGTGGAATTCAAATACCTCAACAACCAGTTCTCTTGTGGATGCCGCTTCTGGAAGTCCATTCTGGCCTGGGCAACAGAAAATTAACTACCAGTTCTGCCAAACTGGTGCAAGCCAGCTGAATCCCACCACTGGATAAAGGCCAATGGAATTTAAGAAGGTCGGACTTTGTCCATTGGTGGCTATGTGGAGACTCTAAGCTGATTCCTCTTTTGACTCCACCCTTTGGTCCTATCATCTCTTCTCCTACATCCTCACTATAATTATGATACTGAACAGAATCCAATGGAAATGGGAATAGGAGGATGTTACTGAGAGCTCGCAATTAATAAACAGTCTCCAAATCAAGACCATTATTTGAATCTGATCTCCTAAAACATAGTAACAAACTGATATGAACTTAAAACTGAGCCCTAAATGTCTATCATGTCCAGTCTGATTAACTTATATGCATATATGATCATGATTATCACTATTACTTGTATGTACACTGAGACTTTACACACCAGAAACAAATTCCTTGTGTGTCTAACCACACGTGGCCAATAAAGAATTCTATTCTATTCTATTCTATTCTATTCTATTCTATTCTATTCTATTCTATTCTATTCTATTCTATTCTATTCTATTCTATTCTATTCTATTCTATTCTATTCTATTCTATTCTATTCTATTCTATTCTATTCTCCTCTACTCTCTATTCTATTCTATTCTACTCTGAATTCCATTCTATTCTATTCTGGTCTAGACTAGTCTAGTCTAGTCTAGTCTCCTACTCTACTCTTTTATTCTATTCTATTCTATTCTATTCTATTCTATTCTATTCTATTCTATTCTATTCTAGTCTAGTCTAGTCTAGTCTAGTCTAGTCTAGTCTAGTCTACTCTAGTCTACTCTAGTCTACTCTAGTCTACTCTAGTCTAGTCTAGAGTCTCCTACTCTACTCTCTTATTCTATTCTATTCTATTCTATTCTAGTCTGTTCTAGTCTAGTCTTGTCTAGTCTTGTCTAGTGTAGTCTAGTCTAGTCTCCTACTCTACTCTTTTATTCTATTCTATTCTATTCTGTTCTGTTCTGTTCTGTTCTGTTCTAGTCTAGTCTAGTCTAGTCTAGTCTAAAGTACTGAATGACTGGAACAAGTGGCCAACTTCTAACTGTTTTCATTGTCTGAAACTCTCTTCTGTGATGGAGCTCATGGTGTTTGTACCATGACGTGAAAGTTAACATGAAATATATCCTGCTGAGTGCAACAATTAGCTAATGTCACTTTAAAAGTCAGAGTAAACAAATCAACCTCAAATGCAGGCACTGGAGAGGAACATGGACACTTTGTGGTGTCAAGTGGGAATGAGTTTTGATAAGTGAGTTACAATGAATGACATATTGTGGAGGTGCAGATTCAAGGAGGCCTTCAACCATCAACTTTTTTTTTAATTATTCCTCACAGGGGAGTGGTAAATGTAACCTTGTTATTTAAAAACTAGAGAGATTAAAACAGTATCATAAAAGTCTTAAATCTTCAGAGGACTTGGGTGAACCTGATGCACAATAAACTAGCCAGCAAAAATCTTTTATTTAGATGAAAATGGCAATGTCTGGGCAATTGTCTTGATCAACTAAAAGACTCCTTGCAAGCATGGGTATGGCTTCTCTGTTGCATATCTTTATAGCTGTAGTCAAATTACGGATTTCAGAAGGTGATTGAATTGTGCTTCCTGACTTCTCTGGGTGTTCTGAAGCAACTGTTCCTGAACAAAGCAGTTACATGGTGTTCTGTACCAGCCTGCTACCGGCCCTGCAGAAAAGGCAGGGACAACCCCTTTTACAATAAGGCAAGAGGCTGGAATTACGCCTGCCAAATTTATAGCTACAAAAACAAACAAGACACGAACCAAGAAACAAGAACTTTAAGAAACACGAACTATCCAAGCGGTTGCCTTCAGCAAACCAGCCCTCCCCACACATTCCCCTTATATAGAGTTCAGGGCGTGGCTTCTCTCTGCCTCCTTCCGAGAAGCCCCATTGCCTTCCACTGTTTACTCCTAATTGACTGCCTCCTGCGTCGGGCGTCCTTGAACAGGGCCAGCTGTGGGTCATCTTCATCCACGCTGTCAGGCTCACACAGCTGGGTCTCCGTGGTGACCAAGTGGGAGGGGCCTGCCTGAGGGCTCTCATCAGCAAGATCTTCAACCCCCTCAGCAAGGTCTTCAACAACCCCCTCCTCCTCTGAGTCATCCGACCCAACTGCCGAACCCACAGGCTGACCCTGAATCATAACACATGGCCTGTTATTTAGTCCTCTGAGGTTTTATGACTGAAAAATAATTCCTAGATCTGTATATGCTTAGATGTGCTAGGAAAAAAAAGGAAGAGCAGATTACGAGCAGAACAATTTGCCTCCAGAAGTTGTCTCCAGTGCTCCAACAGTGGAAGTTTTTAAGAAGAGATTGGAAAACCCTTTGTCTGAAATGGTATAGGGTTTCCTGCCTGAGCAGGGGGTTGGACTAGAAGACCTCCAAGGTCCCTTCCAACTCGGTTATTCTATTCTTCTTTGTTGAGACTGGGTACTGCATGCTTACTGCAACAAATAAACAGACTGGACAACCATTTTTGTATGAAATGGTATAGGGATCCTACTTGAGCAAGTGGTTGGACTAGAAGGCCTCCAAGGTCCCTTCCAACTCTTTTATTCTGTTACAAAATTCTCCAGAATAAGGTGTATTCAGCCAAGGGTTTAGACCTATCATTCTTCAGATATTACCTGTCAGCCTGTAATGGCTGGGATAAGGGCTAAGCTGCAGCATCAAATAATAGGTAACACAAAAGGAGCTTGTGGATAATTCTTCTCTGTGCATTACCATGTGAAGAAATTGCTCGTTATCTAGCTCACAATAGAATGAAACTTAAAATGTAAGAGGAGGGGATGGAGTAATGTGTCCTTCCATTCATTTCACAAGCCAAGCAGTCAAAAAAAAAAAAAGGATGGAAAAAGATGGGCAAAGGAAAGGAAAGGGGATATAGAAATCAATCCGAAGGAGAAGAAAGGGGTAGTAATCCACGGGGTTGATTATTTTAGTAAGTTACTTAGTTACATCTTTGATTTTTTTTTTTTATTTTGAACCCAATCTGCTGGGTCGCAACATATGCAGAAATGATGCAAGTTCCCCCATGGAAGAGGGTGACCTTGCTTGATCTCCCTTAAGTCAAATTCAGCTCCCAGAGATTGAATACCTCTGCTTTTCTTGAGAGCAGTGGAGAAATGGCTTGCCATTGCCTTCTGTTGGGATGATTTTAAAAAATAGTATCTCTTTCACTCAACCTTGACTCCTAGTGACTTTGTGGACATAGCCATGCAAGATCTCTAGGTATCACAAAGGTTTGTTGTTGCCTTCTCTTGGGATATTTTTGACAGTTCAGAGATTTCCAAGTACTATTGAAGTCTTTATTTAACAAAGGAAGTATCTTAAGGCTGGTGTGAATAGAAGTTTTGCAACCCATCTGAAATGTTTCTGCTTCAGTTTATGATTAAGTCGAAACAAGAGTGACATATACATAAAAAAAAAACATTGAAAAAGAAAGAAGAAACTTCTTTGGTTCTGACTGAATGGTGGGATTTATATTCCTTGCAATCATCTGGTCATTAGCACTCTCCCTGAGGGTCATTGAGGCCACTTGGAGGTCTCTCTGCGCTCTCAGGATCACCAGAATAGTGCAAATGGATGTGGAAACTTTTTTTGGAACTGCTGAGAGGACTGTGTCATAAAAAGGAGATAGGTGGTGCCATAGTCCTCTGTTCAGTTTGAATGTAGATGGCCTCCAAGCAGCCTCAACGTCTCTGAGGAAGAGTGCTAATGACTAGAGGACAGCAAGGAATATAAATCCTTCTGTTCCCCGGCATTGAGTCAGAACTGAAGAAGCTTCTTGGATGAGAAGTGAAACGTCTTCAAGGAAAAACAAACAAACAAGAAAGTCCAATTGCCTTTTGGAAAAACCACCTTTGGGACAACCATGACCCAGATGACTGACAATCTCCACAGACATTGAAAAACAAACAAACAACTGGAGGATTAAGATGGGTGAGGGTGATTCTAACCCAGAATTTCTATCTTTGAGTCTCGGGGATGTTTGCATTGACTCCAGAATTTCTTCCCCCTTTTTTTTTGAATGGCTAAGCTTTGTGATCTTACTCCCTCCCAAAAGAAATCGAATCAAGAAACCTTTGTTCGTCTAAAATTTCCTGCAAAATAAATCTTTCATGTTAGCAATCAAACATGATCACACTGCCGGTCAGGTTGAAAGTCTGGATTAGGAGGTGTGGGGTGGTGGGCTGGGGGCTAGGTTTCTGAAGCATCTGATCTCCACTTTGAAAAAAATGAATCTGTTTTGGTAGGATGATTCAATTAAGTCTTTCTTGAATGGCACCCTTTGCATGTTTTATGCAGCTCTACAGTGTGGGATTCCCGCTAGACAAAATTCACCTGGAGTGCAAACTGCAGATGTATTTGAATGCTTCGTAGTTTTGACACCCTAGGCTCTAATTTCAAAGACAGTTTGGTGGCAAATTAACCACTTGAATTAACCAAGGCTGGTGTAACTAAAGATCTGACTTTAGGGAGGTGTTTTTTTGCCCCAGTTCTGTAGTTTACTATACATGGGAAAACTACACACGAAGGGATTTCTATGTGAGTTAGAGTGGTGCAGTGGTTAGAATGCAATAAAAGGTAAAGGTAAAGGTTCCCCCGCACATGTGTGCTAGTCGTTTCCAACTCTAGGGGCCGGTGCTCATCTCCGTTTCAAAGCCGAAGAGCCAGCGCTTGTCCGAGGACGTCTCCGTGGTCACGTGGCCGGCATGACTAGACACCAAAGGCGCACGGAACGCTGTTACCTTCCCACCGTAGTGGTCCCTATTTTTCTACTTGCATTTTTATGTGCTTTCAAACTGCTAGGTTGGCAGAAGCTGGGACGAGTAACAGGCGCTCACTCTGCTACGTGGCACTCGGGATTCGACCCGCCAAACTGCCGACCTTCTTATCGACAAGCTCAGCATCCTAACCCACTGAGCCACTGCGTCCCTTTAGAATGCAATACTGCGGGCTAATTCTGCCCACAGCCAGGTGTTTGATCCTGACCGGCTCAAGGCTGACTCAGCCCTCCACCCTTCCAAGGTCTGTAAAAATGAGGATTGTGGGAGGCGATATGCTGACTCTGTAAACCGCTTACAGAGGCCTGGAAAGCACTGTGAAGCGGTATATAAGTCTAAGTGCTAATGCTATTGCTATTTTAAAAAAAACATTCCTAATGCCAGGAGTTCAATCCTGGCCAGCTCAAGGTTGACACAGCCTCCCATCCTTCTGAGGTCAATAAAATGAGGACCCAGATTGTTGGGGGCAACAGGCTGACTCTGTAAACCCCTTAGAGAGGGCTGTCAAGCACTGTGAAATGGTATGTAAGTCTAAGTGCTATTGCTAACTCAGCAAGAACATCATCAGCAAACAATGATTGTTACCTCCGAAAGAGTGGCAACAACTTCCAACCTATAACTAGAAGTTATTCAGGTTCTTTTTGAAGTTTTTTTTCCCCTTTGTGTGCAATCTTCCATCAGTATACTTTAACTTCTGTTCATAATTTATTGAAGAATCCAATATAAGGTAAGGAGAGCGAGCTTGTTCTGCTGACGTTGGACTTTTTCATTTCAAAAAGATTCAACAATAATCTTAAAGCTTTAAAAGCAGAACTCTTTGAGTATACATCACAAAGAGCTGTATATAATTCAGAACTAAGTCTCTTCTGAAGGGGAACAATCTCTTACTTTCATAACATCTACAGAGATTCTCAACCAACCATGGTTGTCCCAAAGATGCTTTTCCAAAAGACAACTAGACTTTCTTTGTGTGTTTTTTAATTGAAAACATTTCACTTCTCATCCAAGAAACTTCTTCAGTTCTCTAAGAAGTGAATGAGATGTGAAAGGTTTTCAAAGAAAAACGAAACAAAACAAGGGAATTCAGTTGCCTTTTGGAAAAGCACCTTTGGGACTATTTTAATAGTGGGAAAACTGGAACTCGCCAATGATTGAAAGTTTGTCTTGCCTGAAAGTGTGTAGGAAAAGAATGATGTCAGGTTTACAGCATCCTTCACAATCAAATGTTTGTGGGGAGCGTGGTGTTTTATTAATGCTTCTTTGTTGCTGGTTTAATGGATGGTTTTCTATCAAAACCAGTTTATACTAGACCAGCAGCTATAGTCCTAGCTCAGGGGTCTTCAAACGTGGCCCTTTTATGATTTGTGAAATTCAACTCCCAGAATTGCTCAGCCAGGCACACTGGCTGAGGAATTCTGGGAGTTGAAGTCCACAAGTCATTAAAGGGTCATGTTTGAAGACCCCTGTCCTAGCTAGAATCCTCAAGGAATGCTGGGATTTTCTTTATTATGTGTTTGGTCCTTACTGGAAATTGTATCAAAATAGGAGCCCTGGTGATGCAGTGATTAGAAAGCAGCATTGCAGGCTGATTCTGCCCGCTGACAGGTGTTCGATCCTCACCTGTTCAAGGTTGACTCAGCCTTCCATCCTTTCAAGGTCGGTAAAATGAGGACCCAGATTGTTGGGAGCAACATGCTGACACTGTAAACCGCCTAGAGAGGACTGTAAAGCACAATGAAGTGGTATACAAGTCTAAGTGCTAAGTGCTATTGCTAAAATATCTCTTACTTACACAGCAGGGATCCCTAAATGTTTTGCTACCACACCTCCCTTCAGTGTAAGTCCAAATACCGAAATTAACACAAATGAATAATGGAACCAATACCAAAGAACTTTGGGAAAGGTGATTTATTGTAACAGTATAACTAAAAGGTCCTTCACATATCCCCTGGACTGTGTTTTGTATCTTCCCATACCTCACATTTTGGTAAATCCTACTATAGTCCCTGTATCATTTTGTACCATCATCTAATTGGTGCCTTGGTGGAGCAGTGGGCTAATGCCTCCTTAAGTAACACCAGCTGCCTGCAATTAGTGCAGGTTCGAGTCCCACCAGGCTCAAGGTTGACTCAGCCTTCCATCCTTCCGAGGTAGGTAAAATGAGGACCCAGATTGTTGGGGGCAATTAAGCTGACTTTGTAATAATGCCGCTTGGGGTGTGTGTGTGAAAGCCCTAATAAGCAGGCATATACATAGAATGAAGGCTACTGCTAAGCACATTTGATTTGTGCTTAGATTGTAAGCCGCCCTGAGTCTTCGGAGAAGGGTGGGATATAAATGGGATTAAAAAAATAGAATAGAATAGAATAGAATAGAATAGAATAGAATAGAATAGAATAGAATAGAATAGAATAGAATAGAATAGAATAGAATAGCCTTGGTGGAGCAGTGGGCTAATGCCTCCTTAAGTAACACCAGCTGCCTGCAATTAGTGCAGGTTCGCATCCCACCAGGCTCAAGGTTGACTCAGCCTTCCATCCTTCCGAGGTAGGTAAAATGAGGACCCAGATTGTTGGGGGCAATTAAGCTGACTTTGTAATAATGCCGCTTGGGGTGTGTGTGAAAGCCCTAATAAACAGGCATATACATAGAATGAAGGCTATTGCTAAGCACATTTGATTTGTGCTTCTTAGATTGTAAGCCGCCCTAAGTCTTTGGAGAAAGGCGGGATATAAATGGGATTAAAATAAAATAAAAAAAAATAATTACCAACAGTGATAACAGCTTCCAAGCTAATAGAAGAAATTGTTCACATTCTTTTTGAAGGTTTTTTTTTTTGCCTGTGTCTGCAATTTTCCATCTTCCATCAGGACATGTTGTTTGATTGGTGTGATTTCTGTCTGATTAGCAATGAAAGGACTGCTAGTCCACTCTTATCTGCCCAAATATGGCTCTGTGAGTGCATTTTTGGGACTACTTTCTCCTTTGACCTGGACTGCCAGCTACCCATATTCATATGTGCTTTAGAAGGATTGTTTCAATATGTTGGCTAGCATGGGTCCCAGTTGAAGACCTGATTAAATGCCACTATCCAGTTTGATATGTTATACAAGCCATAATATAGTAAATAGAAAGCTACCCTGAAATTTTCAGGCTATGACCTAGAAGAAGGTATGCCAAACCATTATATACTGCTACCCGAAAAGCTAGATGGATGTGTGTATCAGGTCACCAGGAATGAAGCTTGCCTTAAAGCAGGGGTCTTCAAACCTGGCCCTTTGATGACTTGTGGACTTCAGCTTCCAGAATTCCTCAGCCAGCATGCCTGGCTGAGGAATTCTGGGAGCTGAAGACAACAAGCAGGGGTCTTCACATTTGGCCCTTTAATGACACGTAGACTTCAACTCCCAGAATTCCTCAGCCAGCGTGCCTGGCTGAAGAATTCTGGGAGTTGAAGTCCACAAGTCATCAAAGGGCCAAGTTTGAAGACCCCTGCCTTAAAGGACATTCTGCCTTTGTCTCAACCAGTTTCATTACCTATCCAGTCTTGCTCTGAACTTGGAAGCTCAGTTCAGCTGTAGATTAGACTGTGACGTTGAAGTAATATCTCAAAACAAGTCCACAGGAAATCACTGTTACGCTATTGCCAGAAAATATCATGGCTGTGTCCTTAATGTCAGCTGGAATGAGAGGGAAACGCTACTTTGCTAAACCAAGATAAGTTATAAAAACTCCCATGATATTCTAAAATTTATAATGACTTATAAAGGCTAAGACATATAAGGAAGAGTTGCTGGAATTGGGTATGTCTAGTTTAATGAAGAGAAGGACGAGGGGGAAAATGATAGCAGTCTTCCAGTATCTCAGCGGCTGCCACAAAGAAGAGGCAGTCAAGCTGTTCTCCAAAGCGCCCGAAGGCAGGACAAGAAGTAATGGATGGAAACTAACCAAGGAGAGAAGCAACCTAGAACTAAGGAGAAACTTCCTGACAGTGAGAACAATTAACCAGTGGAACAACCTGCTTCCAGAAGCGGTGAATGCTCCAACACTGGAAGTTTTTAAGAAGAGACTGGACAGCCATTTGTCTGAAATGGTATAGGATTTCCTGCCGTTGTTGTTGTTGTTGTGATGATGATGATGATGATGTATTATATTTCTGGGGAGCTCTGTGACCTTGCTGGTTGTGTCTCCCATAACCAGACTAAGGGATTCCAGGGGTTGCTTCTCTGGGTCTCTAAAGAAACCAAGATAACCAGCTAACATTTGGGAAGATTGCAGAGTTGAGACCTGGAAGAGAATACGAACATCCAAATCTAAGCTCCTGTCTAAGCCACTGCAGACTTTCCTTGGAATTTTATAAAATTTGCTAAATGACAGGCCTGCCTGCCAGGTATTCATTGAAGAATTTCATTCTGGACTATGCGTTGCTGCAAAGTGTGTGTCTTTTCAATGAAAACTCAGTGGCAGACGATTATACTAAGGATTTCTGGATCTGACAGACGCTTGACTGATGGTTTAGAAATGTGTAATACCGCTGAATACCAAATCAAACAGTGTGTGTGCAGGATAATCCTGCTGCAGGAAACACTTTATGCAATTTATCCTTCTAACTACCCATGAGATCTGGATTAGTCAGAAAGCCCAGCTTAGAAAGTAAGCAAAAGTGCTATTGCATCCCATGGAATATACACAAATCGAACCAAACATATACCAGACCCTTTACTTTCACTCAATATTAGTAAGCGTTCTTTAGCAAGCAAATGAATAATTATCAAAAAAAAAGAAAGAAAGAAAGAAAAAATGGCAGCGTATAGCACTGCACTTAAGACTTATATACCTCTTCACAGCCCTCTCTAAGCAGTTTACAGAGTCAGCCTATTGCCCCCAATTTTACTGACCTTGGAAGGATGGAAAGCTGGCTCAACCTTGAGGTAGTCAGGATCGAACTCCTGGCAGTGTGAATGTTTTTTCTAGCAATAGCATTAGCACTTAGACTTATATACCGCTTCCCAGTGCTTTACAGCCCTCTCTATTCAGTTTACAGAGTCAGCTTATGGCCCCCGACAATCTGCATCCTCATTTTACTGACTTCGGAAGGAGGGAAGGCTGACTCAACCTTGAGCCTGTCAGGATCAAACTGCTGAACCTCTGGCAGACGGGAATCAGCAGAAGTAGCCTGCAGTACTGCATTCTAACCACTGCGCCACCAGGGCCCATAATGGAAAGCCTCTGTCCATTTTGTGACAGGGAAGTGAGAACCAATCCTGCCAGGCAAATAAAACAAAGGGAAATATGATGAGTGCTGAGGGAATGGGTCCTTAAGCAGAGTGTGTGTTTGTCTGTGTGTGTTTGTGTGTGTTAAAACAATACTGGCCTGAACTAAATGGTTACTGAATGAATGTGCACAGCACTGCAATGAATACAATGCAGAACCTAAGAAGCTTCTTGGATGAGAAGCAAAATGTCTTTAAGGGGAAAATAAAAACCCAGGGACATTCATTTGCCTTTTTTTGGGGGAGGAAAAACCACCTTTGGGATAACCATGACATGGATGACTGAGAATCTCCATGGACAATTGAATACAAAATTCAATGATCTGTATGAAAGAAGTGCATTGAGATTGTTTGATCATATAGAGCCGTGGTGGTGAACCTATGGCACGGGTGCCACAGGTGGCACGCAGAGCCCTCTCTGTGGGCACGCGCGCCATTGCCCCAGTCCTAGGCCTTCAGCTGGGTTTTATACATCCTTTTTGCTTTAGGCCTCTGCCGCCATGTGCAAAAAAAAAAGGTTCACTTAATCAATCAATTTCAACTTCTCGCGGGGAAAAAAACGATCTCGGAAAGTTGGAATTGATTGATTGAACTTTTTAGTCCCACCCAGTCTGCTGTTACCACTGCAGCCATGCCCACCCAATGAGCCACACCCACCCAATGGACCACACCCACCCAATGGGCCACACCCACCCAGCACCCAACAATACATAAGTGGTTTTTGGGTTGCAGTTTGGGCAGTAAGTCTCTAAAAGGTTCGCCATCACTGATATAGAGGATTAATAAGGCTTTGAGTATGTCCATAATATTTTATACCTATAGCCCTATCAAAGATCAGGGGATGTCAACCAGTTAGGCATCCAGCATATGAAAACCTGCTGCAGGCTGTGAGGCCTTGGCTGGCTAGGACCATCAATATGGTGTTCTCTCCCTGTTCCACCACTCCCAAGAAACCTGAGTCTTCTCCCCAATGTATCACACTTGGAAAGCCTCAGCCAACTAGGCACACTGGTGTGTAGGCTTTCTCCCTGCCCCACTGCTCCCAAGAGGCCTGGGTCTTCTTCCCATCCCACCAACCCAGAAGTTCCCGGTCTTCTCCCTGCTGAACTACACCCAGGTCTACTTTTTTTCTTTTCCCTGCAGCTGGTGACAAGTGTGCCCAGCCACTGTGAACTACACCTAGGAAGCTAGCCGTTGCGATGTTTCTGATTCTTACAGCCACTATACCAATCTCTCTGGTCTCCCAGTGCATTGGAAAGTTTCTTATATATATACATATACACATACACATACACATACACATACACATACACATACACATACACATACACATACACATACACATACACATACACATACACATACACATACACATACACATACACATACACATACACATACACATACACATACATATACATATACATACATACATATATATATATATAGTCCTTTTTTGCCAAACTTATACTATTTTAAATCCTCAAGTCTCTATTTAAATAAAGTTCGTACATCCAAAAAAAGGTAAAGCTCACCAAGTGTAAAATCAAGCTCACTGTTTTGAAGATCTTTAATATCCACAAAGTGGTTAAATTGAAGATTTTCAAGTGTTACTGGAAAGTAAGTTTAGCTGGCTTAGTGTCCTTATGAAAGGGTTCCCTTGGTGCTGAGAAGAAAGATCGTGATCTTAATGGTGAGCTCCTGTTTTCTCCTTTAGATCTTACATTTGAAAAGATTTCTTTACTAGGTCACAGAGCAATATCAATGTGGTGTTCAACCTGGTCTTAAGGAAGTTGGACTGGTAGAGTTTTATAAATAGATGCCAAAGTCGAGGCAAGCTACATTTAATGAGTCCTGAATCATAAATCAGATACCTAGAGCCATTTTTTGGGTAATATTAGAATTAAGCTTTTTGCATACTTTCAGAAGAGCATGAAAACGGCAGAACGATCTGAGCCTTCAACACATTCCTAACATTTCCAAAAGGCTGAACAAGGACTACAAAAAAAAACATGAATATTCATAGTAACAGAAATTCACAATATGTAACAAGAAGAATGCCCCTTTGAATGTTTACAATGAAACGGTTCAGGATGAATTCTGCATAATTATGTGTAATGTAAATACTGGCCAGGATCATTATGTCACAGCTTCCAAAACATTTAAAAGAGAGTTCACGCAACTAGCTTCCTGTCTTTATGTATACAAATTAAATCTATGGTGGCATTTTTTTTTCTTTTTTCAAAACCAGCTGCTTCATTTATGAGTCATCTTGTGAATTATAATAGTTAGGAACAGGCAGCAATTAACATGTTAAATCTGGAGAGACCATTTGTCTCAATTTTGTCTCTTTAAAAAGTGTTGGTGGCAAGTTAGGTTTTTTGGTGGGTTTTTTTGGTGTAAATGAAAATGCTTATTAAATGTCAGTACCAGCAATAAGTGATTGATATCCAATTAATATGTCATATGTGATAGTTTTTAAATGTTAATTAATGCCTAACATCTCTCTAAGTGCTACTTGACCTATTAATTAATATTAGACAAAAACATATAATTGTGTGCAAAATGAAGTGGATCCCTTACATCTCTAGTTGAAAGTGGATCTAAGAGGAATATCCTGTTCCTTCTTTTATTTTTATTTTTCCCCAATATGTTTTCTCACCAGAATTATTTTGCAGGAGCTGTTGTTAAGTTACCATTGGTGACGAATGTGAGAATTATTGAAATACTACATGGATACATTTAGTCAAGCGAAACATTAAAACCAGCAAAATATAATCAAGTGTTATTAGCGCTATATGGGAGACATATTGTGATAACACTGATAAACATTACGGCTACAGATTATTATGATTGGCAAGATATATCCCTTTCAAAATTCTTGGTTTCTTGATTGGAGGTTCCATCATTCCATGAACATTTGTAAGGTGATCATGGTTCCTGGCATAAGGGGAAACAATGTGTTATCCTTTCTATGCTACATTTTCATCCAGAAACATTAAGTCTACAGCAGATGGCAGCTCCTAGCTAACCTTGTTGTTGTTAGTTGCGAAGTCACGTCCGACTCATCATGACCCCATGGACAACGTTCCTCCAGGCCTTCCTGTCCTCTACCATCTTCTGGAGTCCCTTTAGGCTCACACCTACTGCTTCAGTGACTCCATCCAGCCACCTCATTCTCTGTCGTCCCTTTCTTCTATTGCCCTCAATCTTTCCCAGCATTAGGCTCTTCTCCAGGGAGTCCTTCCTTCCCATTAAGTGGCCAAAGGATTTGAGTTTCAGCTTCAGGATCTGGCCTTCTAAAGAGCAGTCAGGGTTGATCTCCTCTAGGACTGACCGGTTTGATCTCCTTGCAGTCCAAGGGACTCGCAGGAGTCTTCTCCAGCACCATAGTTCAAAGGCCTCAATTCTTTGGCGCTCAGCCTTTCTTATGGTCCAAATTTCACTGCCATACATTGCAACTGGGAAGACCATAGCCTTGACTATACGCACTTTTGTTGGCAGGGTGATGTCTCTGCTTTTTACTGTGCTGTCTAGGTTTGCCATGGCTTTCCTCCCGAGGAGCAAGCGTCTTTTAATTTCTTGGCTGCAGTCCCCATCTGCAGTGATCTTGAAGCCCAGGAAAATAAAATCTGTCACTACCTCCATTTCTTCCCCATCTATTTGCCAGGAATTGAGAGGGCTGGATGCCATGATCTTGGTTTTCTTAAGAAAAGCAAGATAAGAAAAAAAGCTAACCTTGGATAATGCCATTTGGTTAAGATTGCACTAGAGTGCTTCAGACAATTCAAGGGCTGCAGTTGAAAGTTGAAACAAATGTCCAAGAATATTTTCTGTATTGTCATTAGAAAATGAATTGCTAGGATTTATACTTGGCTAAAACAACAACAACAAACAAACATAGGTTTATGGAATGTCTTCTTATCTGAGACAAAGTACAGATGTGGGGATTCTGCCATGAAAAAATTGAGTGCAAGAAATTGTGTTTCCTTGCAGCTAAATCTGGCTGTCTTTTTTGGTGACACGTCTTACTGTCACAATACTGATGCTTGCAATGTTTATGTACGTGTGTAAAATTTAATAATATCATGAACATTCTTTATACTGCATATCGCTAGAATACAGTTTCTGCATTTGGCCCATATAAGGCCAAGTCTTGTCTACCAAATATTTTGTTATTTTCATAATTTTAATTTATTACTTCCATCATTTTCAAAGTGATGTGGTTGCACACAAAAAAGCAAGCATTGTTTATTAAATCCTTGCTCTGTTTTTAATATTCCATGTTATACTTTTCAGCAGGAGAGATTCCACTCCTTCCAAGAATTCAACAGATACAGCTTTTCCAGCATTGGGAAGAACAGGATGAAAAATCAGCAGACAGCTTGGTTGTTGATGAAGCATCACTAGCATAGAAATGCTGTAAATTGATTTCTTGGTTCACAAAACTAATATAAAGAATGAAAGGCAATTAAATAATGTTTAAACCAGTCTTCAAAGTAATTTGTGGATCAGAACTGCATAGCTATTAGACATTTACTGTGTTTCCCCCGAAAGTAAGACTCGGTCTTATATTATTTTTGCCTCCAAAAGAGGCATTAGGTCTTACTTTCGGGTGGTGTCTTATATTTTTCATGACACCTGCCTTGCCTCAGGGCAGTGGCACCAAAATCCCCATCTAGCAGGAGCCCACATGACTGCTGGCCTACTTCTGCTGCAGCCGCTTGCAGCAGGAGGCTGCGTGGCACATTGCGCTGCTGCCACCACAATGAGGTGAGGCAGGTGGGGGAGGGGGTGGAACTGCCCCATGCAACCCGCACCTGTTGTGATTCAGGGTCAGCCTGTGGGTTCGGCAGTTGGGTCGGACGACTCAGAGGAGGAGGGGGGTGTTGAAGACCTTGCTGAGGGGGTTGAAGATCTTGCTGATGATAGCCCTCAGCCAGGCCCCTCCCACTTGGTCACCACAGAGACCCAGCTGTGTGAGCCTGACAGTGTGGATGAAGATGACCCACAGCTGGCCCTGTTCAAGGACGCCCGACGCAGGAGGCAGTCAATTAGGAGTAAACAGAGGAAGGCAATGGGGCTTCTCGGAAGGAGGCAGAGAGAAGCCACGCCCTGAACTCTATATAAGGGGAATGTCTGGGAGGGCTGGTTTGCTGAAGGCAACTGCTCGGATGGTTCGTGTTTCTTAAAGCTCCCGTTTCTTGGTTCGTGTCTTGTTTGTTTTAGTAGCTATAAATTTGGCAGGCGTAGTTCCAGCCTCTTGCCGTTTGTGGAGGGGTTGTCCCTGCCTTTTCTGCAGGGCCGGTAGCAGGCTGGTACAGAACAGCACCTGCTTCCTTCAGCCCTCCCTCCAGCCAGGCCATTCCTTGCTCCCTTTCACTCCCCTCCCAGACTACCGTGCTACCGTACGGAGGATGGGCGGGGTAGATCTGGTCCTCCTCCACCATTTTGGAGCAGGGGGGGAGTGTCGGCGAAAGGCTCCGCTGCTGCTGTGCACTGCTGGAGGGGCTTTCTTCACGCTCCGCCCCATAGATCTCCTGCCCGGCGGCAGCCACCCCATCCTTCTCTTCCGCCAACTCTCCCATGGCTTGCACCATCCCCTGGCGGCACAAGCCTTCCCCCGCCACCTCCCTCCGCCAGCCCTCCATCACCACCACTGGAGAGAACAGAGAACGAGAAGTGGAGCGGCCCCACACAACGATGCAGAGCAGAGAAGAGCACTTGCTTGCCACCTTGCCTTGCCCCGCGTCTCACTTCTCCGTTCTCAAAACGGCAGCCCCGTTTCCTGCCACTTCTCTTCCCGACGCTGCTATAGAGCTTGGCACGCCATCGTTCAGCTCCTCCCTCTTCCCGAAAGCAAAAAAAAAATAAAATAAAAAAACACTTCAACTAACCTGCTTTCCAGCTCTGGCATGTTTCTCTCCTGCTGCAGGGAACAGAGATGGTGGGACTAAAAAAAAGTGTTAGTTAGACCTTCCAAGAGACGCGGTGGCTCAGTGGGTTAGGATGCTGAGCTTGTTAATCAGAAGATCGGCAGTTTGGCGGGTCGAATCCCGAGTGCCGCGAAGCAGAGTGAGCACCTGTTACTCGTCCCAGCTTCTGCCAACCTAGCAATTCCAAAGCACGTAAAAATGCAAGTAGAAAAATAGGGACCACTGCAATGGGAAAGTAACAGCGTTCTGTGAGCCTTTGGCATCCAGTCATGACCACGGAGACGTCCTCGGACAAGCACTGGCTCTTTGGCTTTGAAACAGAGATGAGCACCGGCCCCTACAGTTGGAAACGACTAGCACGTATGTGCGGGGGAACCTTTACCTTTACCTTTAGACCTTCCAACTTCGCGAGATCATTTTTTTTTGCGAGAATGGCCTGACTGGGGTGGGTGGGGGGCTGAAAGAAATGGGTGCGGGACATGTGGGACAGCTCCATCCCCTCCTCCACCTGCCTTGCATTGCTGTGGCAGCAGCGGTGCAATGTGTGCCCTGCAGTCTCCTGCCCCACTGCAGCAGCCAGGTGGGAAGGAGTGGGTGGGGTCTTATTTTTGAGTTAGAGCTTATATTAGGCCCACCCTCACAAATCAGGGTAGATCCTTTTTTTTTTTTTAGGGGGTCGGGTTTATTTTTGGGGAAACATGGTAGCTAATTGGATGCTCACTGGGTATGTTTCCTGAAAACTGGCAAAAACCAAAAAGCCCACGGATGGTTCAAACAATCAGTAAACGTGATAAGTTTCATTTAGACTTAAATATATATTTAATAAATTCCCGTGACAATTTAGACCAATTTGGCTAATATGTGGCTGAAGCTGTTTTATTGAAGCTGTTTTGCTTTATGAAAACAGATTCCCTTAGTTCAAGCAACTCTGATGACCTAACTTGCTTCAGCAAATCTTCAGCTTGTCTTCATGATTTTCAAGGTCCTTGTAAATTGACAGTTGGGGAGAAGACAGAATAATAGTCTTTAATTTGTGCTGTAATATTGCATTCAACTTTTGAACCAGAGACTTCCTTGTTTGATCTCTTGTACCCTCCTCTAAATATCAGAATTATATACCATTTCCAAATAATTTGAAGTATGAGTAAGGTCAAAATGTTTCATCACCTAGTCACGTAGAATTAGAACAAGCAGAACAGATTAATTTAACTTCTGTCATGTTCATGTAAGTAAATAATTACTTCTTAAAATTCCTCCCACATGTTGCCAAGAACTTTGTTTTGAACAGAAGACTGCATGGTTGAACATGCTGAAGCTCATTTGCAGATTGGCAGATGTTCAAGTTGTTTTATTGTCCAGCATAAATAAATAAAAAAAATAAAAAAATACATAAATAGATAAATAAATTATATATATATATATATATATATATATATATATATAGATAGATAGATAGATAGATAGATAGATAGATAGATATAGATATAGATATAGATATAGATATAGATATAGATATAGATATAGATATAGATATAGATATAGATATAGATATAGATAGATATAGATATAGATATAGATATAGATATAGATATAGATATAGATATAGATATAGATATAGATATAGATATAGATATAGATATAGATATAGATATAGATATAGATAGGGATCTTCGGTCATTCGGGTTTCCTCCCACGTAGAACTAAAGGTGTAGGTGCAACGTTTCGACGGAATCCCATCCGTCATCATCAGGCTGGTGGCTTTAGCTTCCAGAAGAAGGAAGCTAAAGCCACCAGCCTGATGATGACGGATGGGATTCCGTCGAAACGTTGCACCTACACCTTTAGTTCTACGCGGGAGGAAACCCGAATGACCGAAGATCCACATATAAACACCCGCGAAAACCTCAGAAAATATATATATATATATATATATATATATATATATATATATATATATATATATATATATATATATATATATATATATATATATATATATATATATATATATTGTTGTTAGTTGCGAAGTCGTGTCCGACCCATCACAACCCTATGGACAATGTTCCTCCAGGCCTTCCTGTCCTCTACCATCTTCTGGAGTCCATTTAAGCTCACGCCTACTGCTTCAGTGACTCCATCCAGCCACCTCATTCTCTGTCGTCCCCTTCTTCTATTGCCCTCAATCTTTCCCAGCATTAGGCTCTTCTCCAGTGAGTCCTTCCTTCTCATTAGGTGGCCAAAAGTATTTGAGTTTTAGCTTCAGGATCTGGCCTTCTAAAGAGCAGTCAGGGTTGATCTCCTCTAGGACTGACCGGTTTGATCGCCTTGCAGTCCAAGGAACTCTCAGGAGTCTTCTCCAGCACCATAGTTCAAAGGCTTCAATTCTTTGGCACTCAGCCTTTCTTATGGTCCAGCTTTCACTGCCATACATTGCAACTGGGAAGACCATAGCCTTGACTATACACAATTTTTTTGACAGGGTGATGTCTCTGCTTTTTGAACCTTAGCTAAAAAACCCCAAATATTTCACAACCTGAAACCCAGGACTATTTTAGTCTTATCACGGATTGAAACAGAGAACAGCACTTTAGGTTTCCTTATTGTGTACTCACGTGAGGATAAATATAGTTTCAATAAGGGAGGCATCTTTGCAACACCTTCAGCGAGATGGGTGCGACTGAGAGCTGCGGTTAAATGTCTTATTTACTTTATATAAAGTAAAGTAAAGTTTCCCCCGCACATGCATGCTAGTCTTTTCCGACTCTAGGGGCCGGTGCTCATCTCCGTTTCAAAGCCGAAGAGCCAGCGCTTGTCCGAGGACGTCTCCGTGGTCATGTGGCCGGCATGACTAGACGCCAAAGGCGCACGGAACGCTGTTACCTTCCCAACGTAGTGGTCCCTATTTTTCTACTTGCATTTTTACGTGCTTTCGAACTGCTAGGTTGGCAGAAGCTGGGACGAGTAACAGGCGCTCACTCTGCTACGCGGCACTCGGGATTCAACCCGCCATATATATATATATATGTAGGTCTTGGTGTATTCGGGTCTTTTCCTGTGTAAGATTGAGGGTGTCTTGGCGACGTTTCGATGAGGTCCCACTCGTCATCTTCAGGCTGGTGTCTTCAGCTTCGTGCTTGTGTGAGCAAAGCACGAAGCCGAAGACACCAGCCTGAAGATGACGAGTGGGACCTCATCGAAACGTCGCCAAGACACCCTCAATCTTACATGGGAAAGTTTTGGGGGAACATTTTTGCCCTTCTCCATGAAAAATGGTTGAAGGAACTCCCACAGGGTGATTACGTCTCTCCATGTCAAAACTACCAATAAAGTGGGAACATTAGATCCAGTGGTGGGATGCAAATACCTGAACAACCGGTTTCATTATGTGATGCAGGCCTGGGCCTCCAATGCCTAGAATGGACTTCCAAAAGTGGTATCCATGCACTTCTGGTGGGCCGTTCTAGGCCTGGGAGGCCTCCAAGGCCCAGGCTGGACTTCCAGAAGCCAGCCGGTTCTCTGAATTCAAGTAAATTGGTTCTCCTGAACTGGTGCAAGCTGGCTGAATCCCACCACTGATTAGATCTGTCATTAGTCTATTAGCTATTCTAATTAGCATTAGAATAGCTCAAAGTACACGGAGAAAAATCTGGTGGAGTTTGTTCTACATTTACTATATTTTTTCCCTACTATATATCAACTGGGATTTTTAAAAAGTGGGATTTCTTTCCTTGTTTCTTTCTTTGTTTTGCAACTACTGTGTGTCAATCTTAAGCATAATTGGTCAGAAGGAAGCTCTGTCTACTGAAATCAATATTCACTTTCAAGCAGTTTGTCAGCTGCAAATCGGTTCATTATTAACCAGATTCCTTCATGATGGGTTAGGATGAGATACTACAAGTGGGAGGGAAATGTTGTGGTGCCTCAGTGTAGCAGCTTGTAATAACAAATGCTCTCCAGCTTAGAAAGAAGATCTGAAAGAAGATCGAACCCAGTGGTGGGATTCAAATATGTGAACTACCGGTTGTCTGCATGGACGCTGCTTCTGGAAGTCCATTCTGGGCCTGGGCAAGAAAAAAAATAGCTACCAGTTCTGCCAAAGTGCTGCGAACCAGCTGAATCCCACCACTGACCTAATCCTTTGAGGAACAAAATCTACTGAGGTTGTAGCCATCCTTTGTAAGCTTCTGATTCTCTGAATATCTACTGTATGGTGGTCCAGACACTGATAGCATTCATTTCTAAGGAGATATGATGAAGAACAACATTGATGCTGAAACTCTAGAAAGAATGCAGAGAAGAGGAACAAAGATGATTAGGGGACCGGAGGCTAAAATCTATGAAGAACGGTTGCAGAAATTGGGTATGGCTGGTTTAATGAAGAGAAGTCTTTGGGGAGAACTGATGGCAGTCTTCCAATATCTAAGGAGCTGCCACAAAGAGTGTGTCTGTGTGTGTGTGTGTGTGTAGGGTCAACCTATTATCCAAAGCACCTTAAGGCAGAACAAGAAAAAAACAACGATGAAAACTAATCAAGGAGAGAACCAACTTAGAACTAAGGAAAAATTTCCTGACAGTGAGAACAATTAACCAGGTGCAACAGCTTGCCTCCAGAGGTTGTGCGTGTTCCATCATTGGAAATTTTTAAGAAGAGATTGGACAACCATTAGTCTGAAATGGTCTAGGGCAGGGGTCTTCAAACCTGGCCCTTTTATGACTTGTGGACTTCAACTCCCAGAATTCTTCAGCCAGGCACGCTGGGCCAGGTTTGAAGACCCCCGGTATAGGGTCTCTTGCTTGTGCAGGGGTTTAGTCTGGAAGACTCCCCAACTCTGTTATTCTGTTATTCTGAGGGTTTAATTAATTCAGCCAGAGCTATAACATTGATATTTAGAGGTCTGGAGGCTAAAACATACAGGGAACGGTTGCTGGAATTGGGTATGTCTAGTTTAATGAAGAGAAGGATGAGGGGTGACATGATAGGAGATTTTCCAGTATCTCAGGGGCTGCCCCAAAGAAGAGGGAGTCAAGCTCTTCTCCAAAGCCCCTGAAGGCAGGACAAGAAGCAATGGAGGGAAACTAGTCAAACTAGAACTGAGGAGAAATTTCCTGACAGTGAGAACAATTAATCAGTGGAACAACCTGCCTCCACAAGCGGTGAATGCTCCAACGCTGGAAGTTTTTAAGAAGAGACTGGACAGCCATTTGTCTGAAATTGTATAGGGTTTCCTGCCTGAGCAGGGGGTTCCAACTTTATTGATGATGATGATGATGATGATGATGATGATGATGATGATGGTAGGCAGGAGAGGGGCAAGGATGGAAACGCACTCACCCCCAGCAGTTCACAGAATATATTCACAATTAGGCAGAGAATTGCTTTAGTCCGGCAAGATTCTTTTTGTAGGTGAACAACAATAAAGAAACTACTTAGAAGTAACTCCATATGTTGTTCTTGGTTCTTTGGGGCCTGACCCTATCACAAATATTTATGATTTCCCCCCCCTCTAATGAAAAGTCCTTATGTTCACTAATACCTTAATATTTTTCACATTCAAAATTTGAATTGAATTTAAATTGAGAAATCAATTCAAATAAAACAAAACATTATCCCCTTCCTACCCCTACAAATAATGGCAGTTTATCTGCAAGCCAGCATATTGTCAATTCACTTGAAAATAATATCCATTAGATGCAGGATAATCATTTTGATCCTGTTCAAATTGTCATCTGGGCTTTTGAGAAAAGAATATGATTCCTAATTAGGCCAGATGGATAGGACTAATTTAGATTTATTAGGGGCAAACTGTATTTCTGTATTTCTTTATACACATCTGAAATAGGGGGGGGGGAAACAACAACCCAGCAACATGTAGAAATGCCAAAAATTCATTTAATTAAACAGGATTCTGCAGATTGTTATTGGGGTCTTTGATTGGTTGATGCTGCAATCCACTGACATCATTGTGTTTCCTGAACAGTTCCAGAAACAGGGGAAGAATTCCTCAGCATCCAAATTCTGTGCTCAAAAGTAATAAAAAGGTTTCATAGTTATAATGAAGGAACAAGCATGCATCTGCACACAGACACTGACACAAACACACAAGCTATCCTTTTCCTCTACCAAAATTAATCTCAGCTCTCAAGATGTTTCAAAAGAAAACATCTTTGTTGTTCCTCCAGGTTCTGAAATGATAATGAAATATAACCTGCAAAAAGATGGCGAAAATATTATCCATCTCTTGAATATGGAAATATATTCTCAAATGTCTCAGCTTTCAAGTTTCTACTCTTATTTGTCTGTCTGTCTGACTCTCTCTGTCTCTGTCTCTGTCTCTATCTATCTCTGTTGCTATCTCTCTCTCTCTCTCTCTCTCTCTCTCTCTCTCTCTCTCTCTCTCTCTCTCTCTCTCTCTCTCTCTCTCTCTCTCTCTCTCTCTCTCTCTCATGTAGATAGCTCTCTAGCTGTCTAGTTATCATCTATCTATATCTCTGTATCATCTATCTATCTATCTATCTATCTATCTATCTATCTATCTATCTATCTATCTATCTATCTATCTATCTATCTATCTATCTATCATCATATAGATAACTCTCTAGCTTTTGTTATCATCTCTCTCTCATCTATCATGTAGATAGCTCTCTAGCTGTCTAGTTATAATCTATCTATATATGTCTATCTATCTATCTATCTATCTATCTATCTATCTATCTATCTATCTATCTATCTATCATGTAGATAGCTCTCTAGCTCTTGTTATCATCTCTCTCTCATCTATCATGTAGATAGCTCTCTAGCTGTCTAGTTATAATCTATCTATACATATCTATCTATCTATCTATCTATCTATCTATCTATCTATCTATCTATCTATCTATCTATCTATCTATCATGTAGATAGCTCTCTAGCTCGTTATCATCTCTCTCTCATCTATCATGTAGATAGCTCTCTAGCTGTCTAGTTATAATCTATCTATCTATCTATCTATCTATCTATCTATCTATCTATCTATCTATCTATTTCCCTCTCTAAGTACACAGATGCAACAAATTTATACCAGTGTTATGTATTCCTTATTATACTATTGACTTTCAACAGCGCAACAAATGTTTTATTTTATATGGAAATAAAATGAAAGAAGGGAAATGCAATTTCCAATTAATTTCTATTGACATTTTGTTTTTCATTTCTTCCATTACCACATTCCGATCCTTTGCTTCTTCTGTAGCTGGCAGCTGGAAGAAATTAGCTATTGCTTTTTTTTCTGAAATTTCTTTTCCTTCTTTCTTGTATATATTTATTGTTTGCCAATAAATTATAAATCCATGTCTGTGGCTCCACTAAATGTTCACCTTCTTGCTTTCCTATGTAACCTAACTACCTATCCATAAAATACATTGAAGTGGTTAGGAAGAACCTTATCTACAACAAACCTGTGAGTTTGTGCCAAAGGAAGGAAGGAAGGAAGGAAGGAAGGAAGGAAGGAAGGAAGGAAGGAAGGAAGGAAGGGAGGGAGGGAGGGAGGGAGGGAGGGAAGAAGGGAAGGAAGGAAGGAAGGAAGGGAGGGAGGGAGGAAGGGAGGGAAGAAGGGAAGGAAGGAAGGAAGGAAGGAAGGAAGGAAGGAAGGAAGGAAGGAAGGAAGGAAGGAAGGAAGGAAGGAAGGAAGGATAACAATAGCACTTAGACTTTACAGCCCTCTCTAAGCAGTTTACAGAGTCAGCCTCTTGCCCCCAACAATTTGGGTCCTCATTTTACTGACTTTGGAAGTCTGGAAGCCTGGATCAACCTCAAGCTCCATCAGGATCAAACTCCAGACTGTGGACAGAATTAGCCTTGCAATACTGCATACTAACCATTGTTCCATCCAGTGCTTTTTTTTGTAAAAGAAAAAGGTGCCGTAACTCACACATGTCATACAACCCGCCTTGCCTACCCTACAAGTTTCCATCCAAAAAAGGTGCCGGAACTCCGTTCTGAGCGTTCTATGACAAAAAAAAAAAGCCCTGGTTCCATCACAGCTAACAACTGGTTGATTGATCAGTTACAGTTACTGACCGACTTCTGTCAGTTACAGAATCCTTGAATCCCAATATTGTGCAATGCAAAAAAAAGAAAAACAAAGATGGCCTTGGTCTTTAAACTTTGGAGACTTCCCCCACCTCCACAACCTCCAAATTAGAATGAAGAATCTTATTTGATAGTGCAAACAATGAGAACTCATTTCATGAAGCTTGAGGATTCAGTTCTCAAAATAAATCATGTTTCCTGCTGCAGTGTGCTCAAAATATAGTACATGTGTTCCCCCCCTTTTTTCCCCTTTAAATAAAATATATAATGCAAATGAAATATATTGTCATTTACTTCTCATTTGAATTTCTGGTTCCTAACACCTATTTTTAATTGGAATGAGAGACTGATCTAAAAGAGTATGGCTGAATTTTTTAAAAAAAAACTTTTAAAAATGAAATATTATTTATATCTTCAAATCTAGATCCTCCTCCCCCCCTCCCTCCCTCCCTCCCTCCCTCCCTCCCTCCCTTCTTCCTTCCTTCCTTCCTTCCTTCCTTCCTTCCTTCCTTCCTTCCTTCCTTCCTTCCTTCCTTCCTTCCCCACTCTTTCACTGTATCATTTTTTTCACCTGTAATGAGATATTAATTCATAAAGCATTATAAGCTAGTAAAGTTTAGAGAGACACACAGAGAAAGACAGATTTAGAGAATTAGATTTCACATCTAGAGCTAGGATCCTAATTCAAATCAAGTTTGGTGGGGGGAAAAAAAACAGACTTTCAATCCGTCACAGAGAGACTTCAGGAAGTCCCAAAGTCAGTTAATTTCATTTCTTATTTGTCTTGTTAAAAATCCCCACTCTTTGTTATGCCTCAGCCTATTCCGTGCAGGTGCAGATTGATAAGAATTTGTCCCTCTGAGGTTTTCACTGGATCAGCCAGTTGTCAGTGCTCAAAATCGTTATCATTATCTCTGGGTGCAAATCTGCTCTTTTCTTTAATAACGTCTCCGATTCCATCCTGAAAGGTTCCGATGACATCTTGTGTCTTGGCTGACCCCCTTGCCTTCCCATCTTAAGCTTATCTTCATTAACAACTTTTTCCCTCTACTTTTTTTCCCCCTCCAGATAATTGGACTTATTAAGCAGGACCTGTTGATTTTATTTTCAAATGAGGTTGCTTTCCCATGGATCATGGTTTAGAGAGCTGCCTTCTAGTCCAATTTTATAGATCTTCACTGTAGGAGCTGTGTGCTTTAATGCTCTTTCCGGGCATCATACTTTGTTTAACTTAGTTGCTTGCCTGTTGCTCAATAGCTGTTATTAACTGTTCTAATGATGAGACCAAACACCTTCCCTGGTTGACTACTAAATAATGAGCTAATGTGGAGCACAGTTTGACATTGTGGGAGACAAATTGCTGCCTTTCCAGGGCACCTTAAGCATAATAGGTAGCCTTGCTATTTTTACCAAGTGTCAGAGAGAAAGAGATCTGGCCACAGTTAACCACTCCGAGCATGTGGGAGACAGTATAATACGTGCTTCCTTTGCAGGGCTTCATTTGAAGATTGTTTATGGAATAACACTAACATCAACCACAAAAAAGGCATGAGGTGTGATCCTAATAAGGACACGGTGGCTCAGCATTACCATGGAGACAGATGACAGGGTTGCACATTTGGGAAGGGACACAGATCAACAATTTAAGCCTCGTTCACACCCTGTTTCTTTTTTGTCTTCTTCGAACCTGTCTATTGATGCATCATAGATCATAAGATACACAGAGACACATACAAAAATAAAATCGCCCAAGGGACAAGTAGATATTTATCTATTTATGTATGCATTTGCTCAGCAATCAAAATTCTTCCCTTTAATCCTTTAAAAAAACAAAAAACAAGACAGAATCTGACCCAAACTTAGGATGGAATGGGAATGTCACCTGATCAGGGGGAAAAAATCCCTTTGTCCATGTTATTTTTTTTAAAAATTCCATTTATATCCCGCCCTTCTCTGAAGACTCAGGGCGACTTACAATCTAAGCACAAATCAATGTGCTTAGCAATAGCCTTCATTCTATGTATATGCCTGCTTATTAGGGCTTTCACACACACCCCCCAAGAGGCATTATTACAAAGTCAGCTTATTGCCCCCAACAATCTGGGTCCTCATTTTACCTACCTCGGAAGGATGGAAGGCTGAGTCAACCTTGAGCAGGTTAGAGATAAGGATCAAACTCACAGCATTTTGTGATTTGTCTGGAATAAAATCCTGGAAGAATCGCAAAAGGCGTAGATAAAATCAAAACATGAAATCAAAATTATGTGAAGTATTGGTACCACTTTATAAAAGCTCAGTGGGACCACACGTGGAGTACTGCATCCAGTTTTGGTCACCACATTACAAAAAAGATGTTGAGACTTTGGAAAAAGCGCAAAGAAGAGCAACGAAGATGATCAAGGGCCTGGAGACTAAAACATATGAAGAACGGTTGCAGGATTTGGATATGGCCAGTCTAGAGAAAAGAAGGATTGGGGTGGGGGGACACGATAGCAGTGTTCCAATATTTGAAGGGCTGCCAAAAAGAAAAGGGTGTCAATTTATTTTCCAAAGCACCAGAAGGCAAGACAAGAAAGAATGGATGGAAACTAATCAAGGAAAGAAGCAACTTGGATTAAAGAGAAACTTTCTAACAGTAAAAAGCAATCAACCAGTGTAAAGGCTTGCCTTCAGATGTTATGGGTGCTCCATCACTGGAGGCTTTTAAGAAGAGACTGGACAGCCACTTGTCTGAAATGGTATAGATCTTCTACTTGAGTAGGGGGTTGGACTAGAAGACCTCCAAGGTCCCTCTCAGCTCTTTTCTGACTCTGATTCTAAGTGAAGCAAGGCCAGGGAATCAGGAGATTTTCAGAACTTCAAGAGATAATTAGAAGATCGGGCCAACATCCCAAGAGTAAAAGAATGAAAATAATTTGAGAGGAATTTAAGCAAATATTTTAAGAACCAGAGCAGCTATTGTTTCCAGTAACTCTCTCTTTTTTAACTAGAAGGTTTTACATTCATATTCTATCTAGGCTAATCTTCCATCCCAGCTGATTCTCAGATATGAGACATCATTTGCATTTTTTTTCCATTTCGTTCTTTGCTGTCAATGGTAATTGTGACCCCAATGTTCTTCACATGCTAGCATGAATAGTGGCTTGGAAGAACCTCAAATTCTTCTTCTATCTCAGAGGAGGACCGTGTGAAGTTGCCGCTCCTTCCCAGACCATGAGTGGTCTTCAGATCATGGAAAGGTCTTGCTGAGCTTCTTCTCCCCTGGGAAAAAAAATGGAATAATTTATGTTAGGAAGCAAGTAGCAGATATACAATATCTTTATCTACTGCCCAAAGTTATTCTTCAAGATCAGCAGCATGATGCTTAAGAATACCAGATTATTGGATTTAAAGTCATTTTTTAACGTTACAAAATCATTCCTGATTCAATATAAGATCTATGGTTCATCTTGGAAGTTATCTGATTGCTATCATGTAATGTGGAAATCACTGTTAGCTCTTACTAAACTTTTAGAGCTTCTTCTTCTTCTTCTTCTTCTTCTTCTTCTTCTTCTTCTTCTTCTTCTTCTTCTTCTTCTTCTTCTTCTTCTTCTTCTTCTTCTTCTTCTCCTCCTCCTCCTCCTTCTCCTCCTCCTCCTCCTCCTCCTCCTCCTTCTCCTCCTCCTCCTCCTCCTCCTCCTTCTTTTCCTCCTCTTCCCTCTTCCCTCTCCCCTGCCCCTTCCTCCTCTTCCTCCTTCTCTTCTTCTTCTTCTTCTTCTTCTTCTTCTTCTTCTTCTTCTTCTTCTTCTTCTTCTTCTTCTTCTTCTTCTTCTTCTTCTTCTTCTTCTTCTTCTTCTCCTTCTCCCTCTCTCCTCCTCCTCCTCCTTCTCCTCCTTCTCCTCCTCCTTCTCCTTCTTCTCCTTCTCCTTCTCCTCCTCCTGCTCCTTCTTCTTCTCCTTCTCCGTCTCCTTCTCCTTCTCCTTCTCCTTCTCCTTCTCCTTCTCCTTCTCCTTCTCCTTCTCCTTCTACTTCTACTTCTCCTTCTACTTCTACTTCTACTTCTTCTTCTCCCTCTCCTCCTCCTCCTCCTCCTCCTCCTCCTCCTCCTCCTCCTCCTCCTTCTTCTTCTTCTTCTTCTTCTTTTTCTTCTTCTTCTTCTTCTTCTTCTTCTTCTTCTTCTTCTTCTTCTTCTTCTTCTTCTTCTTCTTCTTCTTCTTCTTCTTCTTCTTCTTTTTCCTATGCTTGTTTATTCAGGCAACTTATATAGTCTGGAGAAAGGTGTATTTAAAGGCAGGAATCAGTAAGGTTATTTTTTTTCCCCAATGTCCTTTATCTTCTCTGCAGGATTCAGAGGTAAAATTCTAACTGTAGATCTGAGAGTGTGTTTCAGTTGTAGCTTGATAATAATGGTTGAGAGATGGACAATTAAACAGCAGCCATTAAATCTGTATAGCAGGTTTTATGCATGGAATGACCTTCACATTGTTATTTTAATAAACATTATGTGATTAAGGTGGTCAGTATTATCATCTCCACAATGAAGTTAGAGAAGTCAGAATGAGAAAACAGTATTTTCCTATAAATCTTCCAGTGAAGGTGAGATATGCATGCTAAACCTCGCCTGCATGGATTATTACATATATACAGATATTTCTTTCATTCTATTCTCTTTCTGGATAAACAACACCAAACAAAGGGAAGAAAATGGAAATGAAATAGTAAGCCTAAAAGGTTAACATATACTTTTTGCTTTCATCTTCTGACTTTTCTTGACTATTATGTTATTTGGTTCTGGTAGCCACTGAATTACTTTTTCCCTTTTTTAAAAAAAAAAATTGGAGGAATATTTGCTCCATTTCAATTTTCATCGTGTTTCTTATCTCTTCCTAAAACTCCTTGGATTCTTTCACATCACATAGATGCCCTGAGCTGATTGCTTACAGTGTTGTTATATCTGCATTTCTTTCATATCAAAACTTGCTGGCACAATTTTCATTAGTCTTCTTACTTTGATAAGTTGAGCCCGTTTATCTGTCATCCACAGTTCCTAATATATTCCACAATCTGTACCTAGAGGTAACTTTGCTAATTGGATGCCATTTCTTTATCCTCTGTTTCCTGCTAGTTAGCCAGGTTGATTCAATGGTGTCCATCTGGTGATGTTTATGTGTGGTATTTGCATTTAGATTACTTGAAAAAAAGGTGTTGCCAATGAAGCTTCCCCACACACACACAAAATGTATTAAATCATCTCCTGCGTTACTGTATTTGCTTATTCCATGTTCATCCTGTAATTTTATCTTCCTCCCCTTTGTCCAATTTTTGTGGTGGCATCTCCAGCTAGACTGGAGGCGGCCTGGCCTCCCCCAGAATAATGGGTCCTGATGCTCTCTGAGCTTGGTTGCTTTCTTTCTTAATTTTCTTCATCGGATGAGGACAGCACATCTTCCTCCTTCTGTCCTGGCCACTTTTTTACAGAGGCATGATTGACAGCATTTTAACAAACTGTGTCACTGTGTGGTTTGGTGGTAGCAGATCCTCAGATAGAAAATCCATACAGAGGGTGGTAAGGACAGCCGAGAAGATCATAGGAAGCTCGCTCCCTGGTATTCAGGATGCTGTTTACAAGCACTTATATGTGCTTAGAGCTCAAAGCATTGTTAGAGGCCCCACACACCTACTTCATGGTCTGTCTGTTCCTGTTGCTCCCCTCTGAGAGGAGGTTTTGAAGTATTTATACTAGAACTACTAGATTCTGTAACAGCTTTGTTCCCTGTCCCATCCATCTGGTCAACTCACAAGATTCGTTTTTCTTGCCATGCGTACGTATACATAACCCGAACTAGACTGTTGATTCTCTGTGTCATATAATATATGTGGGTATATGCATAACTTGGTATTTATTTACTTATTTTTGTCATATTTCTGTAGCATATATCAGAGGTGGTGACCCTTTGAGAGCTGTATGCAATGAAATTTCATTTTAATGTATGCCAATTAGTGTACAATCAAAGTGATGATAAAGTTATTATTCTATTCTATTCTAACCTTGAATTTGGCTTAACAGAGTTCAGCTCATCAAGCGGTATTGAATGTACACCCAAAGTGATTCTTCCTATCAGGTTTTAAAGGTAAAGGTAAAGGTTCCCCCGCACATGCGTGCTAGTCGTTTCCAACTCTAGGGGCTGGTGCTCATCTCTGTTTCAAAGCCGAAGAGCCAGCGCTTGTCCGAGGACGTCTCCGTGGTCATGTGGCTGGCATGACTGGATGCCAAAGGTGCACGGAATGCTGTTACCTTCACACCGTAGTGGTCCCTATTTTTCTACTTGCATTTTTATGTGCTTTCGAACTGCTAGGTTGGCAGAAGCTGGGACGAGTAACAGGCACTCACTCTGCTACACGGCACTCGGGATTCGACCCGCCAAACTGCCGACCTTCTGATTGACAAGCTCAGCGTCCTAACCCACTGAGCCACCACGTCCCTTATCAGGTTTTAAAGTGGTTTAATTTCAGTACATGTCTCTTTTGTGTGTGTGTGTGTGTATTTTGTTCTCAGTTGTTTTGAACTAAATGACTATATATGGTTCCTGTCATAACCACTAGTACACAAAAGTGAGATCTGCCCTTAAGCATATGTACTTGTTGTATGCACACATTTTCGTCTATTTTATTGGATCCTTAAAGAGGCAAGCGTAAGTGATAATTATGAGCAACTTCATTTCATAAATACACTTGACTGTGTTTTTTCTCCCTCACTGCTAGAGATATAATGTGATCAGACAGCATTACACATTCAGGAATATTATTTCTGTTCCTATTTAACTGCAGATTTTAAATGGAGTCTTGATTCAAAGGTTCAAATGGGCCGTTTTACGTTTTATGTTTTATGTGTTCTGAGAAATTTGCAATCAGGAGAATGTTCCCTCCAGCAAGGTTCCCACTGCGACAAAAATATTTGTATAGATCCTATGATCTTTTGGGGGGGGGAATAGAATAGAGCTGGAAGGGATCTTGGAGGTCTTCTAGTCCAGCCCCCTGCTCAAGCAGGAGAACCTATACCATTTCAGACTAGTGGCTGTCCAGTCTCTTCTTAAAAACCTCCAGTCATGGAGCATTCACAACTTCTGGAGGCAGGTTGTTCTAACAGATTAATTGTTTTAACGATCAGGAAATTTCTCCTTAGTTCTAGGTTGCTTCTCTGCTTGGTTAGTTTCCATCCATTGCTTATAGAATAGAATAGAATAGAATAGAATAGAATAGAATAGAATAGAATAGAATAGAATAGAATAGAATAGAATAGAATAGAATAGAATAGAATCAGAGTTGGAAGGGAACTTAGAGGTCTTCTAGTCCAGCCCCCTGCTCAAGCAGGAGAACACATACCATTTCAGACAAGTGACTTTCCAGACTCCAATCTCTTCTTTAAAAAAAACTCCAGTGATGGAGCTCCCATGATTTTTTCTTTTCTTTAGACTAGCCAAACCCAAGTCCTGTGGCAGTTCTTCATAGTGTACGTTTTACTCTCCAGGCCTTTGATCATTTTTGAGCCAGGTCTCACCTAATCTGTACTTATACCTTTGATTTTTGCTGCCTAAATGTAAAACTTTGCTTTTCTCCACATTTCTTGGATAGGGCCCATTGTTTAAGTTTGTCAAGATCTTTTTGGATCCTGAGCTTGTCTTCTGGGGCATTGGCTGTTCCTGCCAGTTTGGTGTCATCTGCAAATTTGATGAGTTCCCTTTAAGTTCCCTCATCTAAGTGATTAAGTGAAGAGTACCGGGCCTCAAATGGAGCCTTGTGGTACCCCACTTCTTGCTTCTCTCCATGTGAATGTAGTGCCATTGAGGACTACTCATTGACTTTGGTTTGCCAGCTGGCTACAGATCCATCTGGTGGTGATGTTGTCTATTCCATCTTTTTCTAGCTTACCAAGGAGTAGGTGGTGGTCTACAAGGGCTTGCTAGACTAATGAGGACCTTTCCCTTCAACTGAGATTTTTACTGCTGAACAACGAGATAGGAAGTTATCTTAGAGGGCCACTTGATCCACAAAGAGAACCCCAGTGATTGTTGATATAAATTCTTCCTCTAAACAGATTAACAATTTGGAAGTCATCTAGTCCAGCCCCCCCCACCCCCAAGCAGGAGGCCCAATACCATTCCAGACAAGTGGCTGTCAAGATTCTTCTTAAAAGCCTCCAGTGATGGAGCACCTACAACTTCTGAAGGCAAGCTGTTCCACCGGTTAATTATTCTCACTGTTGGGAAATTTCTCCTTAGTTTGAAGCGGGTTTTCTCCTTGACTAGCTTCTCTCCATTGCCTCTTGTCTTGCCTTCTACTGCTTTGGAAAACAGGTGACACCCTCTCTTTCGTGCCAGCCCCTCAAATATTGGAACACTGCTATCATGTACCCCTAGTCCTTGTTTTCACTCTTGTATGAGGAAGCCATAGAAGTTAAATTTTCAAATTCAACCAAAAGAAGCCTGTTCAGATTTTCTCATTGGCTTCTATGGCTGGTGCTTCCTCAACCTAGCAAGTCCTAATTCAGAAAGTCCCTAAAAGGGCATACAATGTTCTTGAGATAAACATACAAACACACACACACACACACACACACACACACAGAGAGAGAGAGAGAGAGAGAGAGAGAGAGAGAGAGAGAGAGAGAGAGAGAGAGAGAGAGAGAGAGAGAGAGAGAGAGAGAGAGAGAGAAATTGCATTTCCATTCTAGAACATTGAAACGGATTGAGTCACTGATCACTGGATCAATGTTCCAACCTCACAATTAGATCCCTCTTTCCAACATGAAATTTACGTTGTGACAGAGTAACATGCCAAATAAGCCTTAATTATGCCCTGGAATAGAATTTTGGTGACTAAGTCATATTCCTGATCATTTGCACTTCTGATGAGATCTTTGCTCGCATTATTGCAAAAGGCACGCCAACAGTAGCTACAAGGAAGATGCTAATGGAATCAGAAATAGTAATTTAATCACAGGAATTTGCATAACCTTCATGTCTTGCTCCTCTAAGCATATGCAACCAATAATGAGAGGTTAATTAGTAATGTAATTGTGCTTTCTGCTGTTTCGTGTCTCAGGGCACAATCTCCAAACACAGTTTGTTTGTTTTTTCCCCCCTGTGAGGCTTTGATGTTTAGTTCATCATTCCAAAAGTTTGGATTCCTCCTTGTTTTCTCCTAAGTCAATGCAGAAACCACGTTAGCCATGGTTCTCCACATAAAGGGGTTTCGTTTATTCATTTGAAAGTAGAACAATTATCTGTACTTATCATAAATGGAATGTGTTATTTTTTTTTAAAAAAAACCTGCAAACTTGCAAATGCATCACTGCAGGCTTCTAGCTGTCTGATTTCAGTCTTAGGATACTGTATTCTAGCTCCTTTCTCCCTTGCCAGCAATTCACATACCCATATACACAGACGGAGTCCTCAACTTATAACCATTCACTTAGTGATCATTCAAAGTTACAACGGTACTGAAAAAACTGACTTTTGATCATTTTTCCCCCCACTTACGTTCATTGTAGCATCCACAATCAAAACTCAGACACTTAGCAACTGGCATATATTTATGATGGCTACAGTGTCCTAGGGTGGCGTGGTCAGCTTGTGCCAACTTCTAATAAGCAAAATCAACTTAACATCCACAGTGATTCACTTCCCAACTGTGGCAAGAACGGTTGCAAAATGGGGAAAAACTCACTTAGCAATTCTGGAAATTTTGGTCTCAGCTGTGTTCAAAAGTCTAAGAGTATCTGTTTTTTACCATCCTGGTCTTATTGAATTTACTGAGTGGTTGCTGGAATTGGGAATGTCTAGTCTAATGATAAGAAGGACAAGGGGTGACATGATAGCAGTGTTTCAATATCTCAGGGGCTGCCCCAAAGAAGAGGGAGTCAAGCTATTCTCCAAAGCACCTTAAGGCAGGACAAGAAGCAACGGATGGAAACTAGTCAAGGAGAGAAGCAACCTAGAACTAAGGAGAAAGTTTATTTTTTATTTTTTTTTTAATTTTAATTCCATTTATATCCCGCCCTTCTCCGAAGACTCAGGGCGGCTTGCAAGCTTAGCAGTAGTTTCTAACAGTTAGAACAATTAATCAGTGGAACAATCTGCCTTTAGAAGTTGTGAATGTTCCAACACTGGAAATTTTTTAAGAAGAGACTGGATAACCATTTGTCTGAAATGATATAGGTTCTCCTGCTTGAGTAGAGGGCTGGACTAGAAGACCTCCAAGGTCCCTTCCAACTTCTATTCTATTCTATTCTATTCTATTCTATTCTATTCTATTCTATTCTATTCTATTCTATTCTATTCTATTCTATTCTATTCTATTCTATTCTATTCTATTCTATTCTATTCTATTCCTGTATATTTTCTATTCTATTCTATTCTATTCTATTCTATTCTATTCTATTCTATTCTATTCTATTCTATTCTATTCTATTCTATTCTATTCTATTCTATTCTATTCTATTCTATTCTATTCTATTCCACTTATTTATATCCTGCCTTTATTATATTTATAAATAACTCCAGGTAGCAAATATATCCAAAGCACCCTTCCTCCTCCTATTTCGCCCACAACAACCACAGCCCCGTGAGGTGAGTTGGGCTGAGACAGAGTCACCCAACTGGCATTCATGGCTAAGCTGGGGCTAGAACTCCCAGTATCCCAGTTTCTAGCCTGGTAACTTAACCACGAAACAAAACTGACTCTCATATTGAATTCACATCAGAAAGGGACACTGACTCGTAGGGACCACATACAGATAGTAGCAATCTACATGCAGGATGGTGAAACTATGGAGGGAAAAAAATACAGCACTTCATTCCTAACACTGGGAATAGGATTGAACAAGTTTTCAGTTTGGAAATTAGGTTTACGGGTGATTCAAAAAAAAAAAGGCGCAATTTGATTTAAATTGCCAAACCAGATCTCAGAAACAATTTGAAACACCAGAGCAAGTGACACTGACTCAATTCAAGTAAGTGACGATGCCCCAATAGTCTTTCTTTATTGATTTTAAATACTTAATGGAATCAGTTTGAATAACTTTAAAACTCCACGTTTCATCACAAATAATGCAAAACCTGTTACTGAATCATAAAGCCACTCTCTCAGGTTGAAATGGAAACCACGAGGTTTCAGCAAGTCTTCATTCATTCTACTTGGACATTTTGTATGTGTGTGTGTGTGTGTGTGTGTGTGTGTGTATGGATCTTTGGTCATTCGGGTGAAGCCACCAGCCTGAGGATGACGGATGGGATTTCGTCGAAACGTTGCTCTTACACCTTCAATTCTACGTGGGAAAAAATGGATCCTTGGTTTTTCGGGTTTTTCCCCGCGTAGAACTAAAGGTGTAGGCGCAACGTTTCAACGGAATCCCATCCGTCATCATCAGGCTGGTGGCTTTAGCTTCCTTCTTCTGGGAGAAGCATGTGGCTGTTTGTTCCTCTTTTTTAAACTGCCAGAGGGGGTGTGTTCTGTGGAGGTGTGCTCTGATTGGGTAGGGGACCAAGTGTGTTCTGATTGGGTGGGAGTGTGTTTTGAATGGTGGGTGTGTTCTGATTGGGTGGGGGGGGTGTTCTGAGTGGATGGGCTGGTCTCAGCTTCCTTGATGTCTTAGTCTACAAGAAATCCAACGGCTCCCTAGGACATACTATCTACCATAAAAAAACACACACAAACCGCTATCTGAACGCACTCTCACACCACCACCCAGCACAGATCAACTCCGTAGCCAAGACACTCATCTCCAGAACAAAACACCTAGCTGACGAACAACACCTAAAAACCGAACTACACACTCTCACCAATGTACTAACAGCCAATGGATTCCAAAGAAACATGATTACCAACTTAATCCAAAGAGAGACACCCACAAAAACCCAAGACAGAGAACAAGAAAATGGCAAAGCCCTCCTCCCATACTTAAAAGGGACCACAGACAGAATCAGCAAGGTCCTCCAAAAACACAACATCAAAACAGCATTCTACACAGACAGAAAAATATCCACCATCCTAAGAAACCCCAAGGACATAATTGGGTTAGAAAACCAAGGAGTATACGAAATCCCATGCCCCACCTGCCCCACCACATACATCGGACAGACCAACAGAAGAATAAGTGCACGCATTGAAGAGCACAAAAACTCACTCAGAAAGGGAGAACAAACTTCATCCCTGGTCCAACACTTTGAAGCCACGGGACATGAAATTGATTTTAAAAAAACCAAAACTATCGCCAAAATTGAACATTTTAACAACAGAATAATCAGAGAAGCCATTGAGATAGAAAAACGCCCCCACAGCATGAATAAACGAGATGATACCTCTCGTCTACCAGCCATTTGGAAACCCGCCTTGATTGACAGACGAGGCCCAACCACCAAGAATGATACCAGACCCAAACTCATGATAACATCACATGACATCACCACCACACAACCATTCAAAAAGCAAATCCGAACCCACAACGATAAAGACACACAACCACAAAACAAAAACCTAACTACAGCTGCAACATCAGCCACTTTAAACCCCTCCAAACCACACAATAAGCAAACTGACACCCACTATAAAAACATGGCACCACCACAAACACGAAGCCGAACAAAAGCAGCACAACTCACCAGCTCAGGTCTGGAGCTGGCAGCTGAGACCAGCCCATCCACTCAGAACACCCCCCCACCCAATCAGAACACACCCACCATTCAAAACACACTCCCACCCAATCAGAACACACTTGGTCCCCTACCCAATCAGAGCACACCTCCACAGAACACACCCCCTCTGGCAGTTTAAAAAAGAGGAACAAACAGCCACATGCTTCTCCCAGAAGAAGGAAGCTAAAGCCTGATGATGACGGATGGGACTCCGTCTGTCTTTTTTACATCGTGGTGAGCAAAACTGGATGCAGAATTCCAGGTGTGGCCTTGCCGACGCATTGTAAAGTGGTATTAACACTTCACATGATCTTGATTCTATCCCTCTGTTCTCCAGCAACTTTTTGTGTCCTTCAAGCCTGCCAATTGTTTTAGAAGTAGAGGGGGTATTGGATTCACTCCTCAGCCCTTCTGACCCAACACATCCTATTCAAGCAATAACAATGGCGATAGTACTTAGCTTTATATGCCAAGTTATAGTCCTTAACAGCACTGTCCAAGTGATTTACAAAGCCTCTTTCCCTGAACAATCTGGGTCCTCATTTTACCCACCTTGGGAAGATGAAAGGCTGAGTGAACTTTGAACCAGTGAGGATTAAACTCCTGGCAGTTGGCAGAGTTAACTGGCAAAACTGCATTCTAACCATTGTACCATGGCTCAAGCAAACCTACTCATTATTTTTAAAGCGGAATTAATGGCTGCAGCTTGTTTTTAATTATTTAACTACTTTTATGACTTGGTGAGTATTGTGATAAGATAACAAAAGAAATTTTATTTATTAGTTTGTTAATATTTGTCTCCCTGTCTGCTGGAAATTGAAATTTGTGAGGTGTGAGAGGGGCTAATAGACAGATAGTATCAAGTCCTCTCATATATTTCTATGGAATAGATTTAAATCTGGATTTCCTTGGTCCTGTATACCTGAACCATTGAAACATGCAATTCTGGTTCAATTGTGCTCTCAGCTCACATGGAAATGAAGCTTTTTGAAGTGTGTAATGTCATGGTTCTGATAGATGAGGCCAGCAACAAGAACTCCAAGGGAAAAAAAGTTTCCTTAAAGAACATATTTATTTGGCTACATAATATTGGCATGTTCAAAAGTGAACCCAAGACTGAAACACCACCACTCCAATGTTACTAAGTTACAAAGTGAAACTTCCCTCCCCATTAATATGTCATAAATCACATTCCCCAATTACCTACTTGCACGGGCTTTCTAACAAAAGTTACAGCCTGCCAAAATGCAGCTAGCAATGACCTTTGTTCCCACAGAACAATTTACTGTTATGTCTAAAATAAAACACTCATTCCCCCCTCCCAACTCTGTAGCAAGCGAAAACAAAGGGAAAATGGCTTCAGTTAATTTTGTTGTAGAGTTGATAGGTAAACTGAATCCCATAGAGTGAGGAATTTGTTAAGCTCTCCTAAAGCTTGAGAAGAATGCCTCACACAATGCCAGAGACATCTCCATGCCACCCCGCAGGAGTAAAATTTCAGACTATCCCAATTCTGCAAAATATTTCAGAAGCACGCCTCTGCCACGAAAACCAAAGTTAAGGTACCTCCTTTGGGACCAAACAACTTCATGCAAGAATTGAAGGGGAAATTAAGGTTCGAAAAAACATTTCAGTTGCTAGATGAAGTCATTTCAATCAGAATAGAACTGGAAGGGACCTTGGAGGTCTTCTAGTCCAGCCCCCCGCTCAAGCAGGAGAACTTATACTAGGGGTCTTCAAACTTGACCCTTTTATGACTTGTGGACTTCAGCTCCCAGAATTCCCCAGCCAGCGTGCCTGGCTGAGGAATTCTGGGAATTGAAATCCACAAGTCATAAAAGGGCCAGGTTTGAAGACCCCTGACTTATACCACCTCAGACAGGTGACTGTCCAGTCTCTTCTTTAAAACATCCAGTGATGGAGTGCCCATGAATTTTGAAGGCAAAGCTGTTCCACTGGTTAATTGTCCTCACTGTTAGGAACTTCCTCCTTAATTCCAGCTTGCTTCTCTCTTTGGTTACTTTCCAACCATTGTTTCTTGTCTTCCCCTCTGGTGCCTTGGAAAATAAGTTGAGCCCCTCATCTTTGTGGCAACCTCTCAAATACTGGGAGACTGCTATTATGTCGCCCCTAGTCCTAATTATGTCACTCAGTGCATCACTGGGACAATTTCTGATAGCTAGGTCGAAAAATTATAAATACCGATCAAGTTCTTCATCATGATCTCAGTAATCAGTTCAAGGGGCCACTTTTCCAATTATGCTTCCAGAGACATTGCTAATTGTGTCCTTTTGAAATACCTCAATTAAATATACATCTATAATGTCAGGCACATTTGACTTATACTTTGTTTCAGCAGCATGTCACTTCTGAAAGTAGTGTTGCTGATTTATAAGCAATGTGACTTGATTTTCTGTCATTTTTGTGATTTATAAATCAGGACTTTATATACTCAGGGTATTAAGGTCTGCTTTATGAATCCCAGTTTATTTGTTAAAGAAGACTGATTTAGTAGACAGATTTATTAATCATTGCTCGGAAATTCAAGCTAAAGTCTTGGTTTAAAGTCTAACATTTACAAATGAGATGCTTAAATCAAATTCCAATTTATAGATAACGGGTTCACTTATAAGTGATGTGCAAGAAAGCCATACGCCTGCTACCTGCTTTTACCTGAGGACAGGAAAAAAATATATGCCGTGTTCATCATGAGTAACTTAGTTATTACTAATCCGGCAGAAAATGAAGCTACTTTTAATCAAAATATCACCTGCGGGTAGAATTACCGTATCCTGGCGATCAATAGTTTCCTTCACTTCCAAAAACTGCAGCCTTCAATCCATAAACTCTAAAGTTCATATTCTACTAGAAATTAATTGAGGTCCTTGATTAAGAAATTATCCCTAGGCCTGGCCAAGTTTTTTAAAAAATGTATATAATATTATGCATCTAGATCAATTGATAGAAATGGAGTGGCACTGTAGTTGTAGAATAGAATAGAATAGAATAGAATAGAATAGAATAGAATAGAATAGAATAGAATAGAATAGAATAGAATAGAATAGAATAGAATTAGAG
The DNA here is from genome assembly GCF_964194415.1 of Vipera berus. Lineage (NCBI taxonomy): Eukaryota > Metazoa > Chordata > Lepidosauria > Squamata > Viperidae > Vipera > Vipera berus. Next base: position 118,725,067 of record NC_138206.1, on the reverse strand, counting down.
TAGAGTAGAGTAGAGTGGCTCAGTGAGTTAGGACGCAGTGGCTCAGTGAGTTAGGACACTGAGCTTGTCGATCAGATGGTCGGCAGTTTGGCGGGTCGAATCCCAGGTGCCGCGTAACAGAGTGAGCGCTTGTTACTCGTCCCAGCTTCTGCCAACCTAGCAGTTCTAAAGCATGTAAAAATGCAAGTAGAAAAATAGGGACTACTACGGTGGGAAGGTAACAGCGCTCCGTGCCTCTTTGGCGTCTAGTCATGCCAGCCACATGACCACGGAGACATCCTCGGACAAATGCTGGCTCTTCAGCTTTGAAACGGAGATGAGCACCGGCCCCTAGAGTCGGAAACAACTAGCACGCATGTGCGGGGGAAACTTTACCTTTACCTTTTAGAGCAGAGTAGAAAATGTAATGTAATGTAATGTAATGTAATGTAATGTAATGTAATGTAATGTAATGTAATGTAATGTAATGTAATGTAATGTAATAGAATAGAATAGAATAGAATAGAATAGAATAGAATAGAATAGAATAGAATAGAATAGAATAGAATAGAATAGAATAGAATAGAATAGAATAGAATAGAATAGAATAGAGCTGGAAGGGACCTTGGAGGTCTTCTAGTCCAGCCCCCTACTCAAGCAGGAGAACCTTTACCATCTCAGACAAGTGACTGTCTAGCCTCTTCTTAAAAATCTCCAGAGATGAAACACCCACAATTTCTGTAGGCAAAGCTGTTACACTGGCTAATTGTGTTCACTATCAGGAAGTTTCTCCTTAATTCCAGGTTGCTTCTCTCTTTCATCAGTTTCGTAGATGACCAGATTCTCTTTTATTTTCCAGTCTTGGTTGAAACAGTGAGAGATAGCAGAGAGATGGGATTGTTCACCTTTAAAGGATGAATCATACTGGCAGAATAATATAGGATATATTATAATATATAATACAGTTGATTCCGGTGGATCTCTCAATAGATTTTTTTTCATCACGAACAATGGTACTGAAGTGTTTGAGATGTTCATGATGGGAGATACCACCATCTAGTCCTGTCTCTATGGAGAGATATTTACGAGGGCAATTCGGAGATAAACCTTGGTGATCAATGACAGACACTTGCAGACACGGAGCTTTTATTATGTATAGACATTAGACAACTGCAACGTTACATTACTTTTCGTCATGATCACCATTCAAATGGAGGCACTTGTCATGATGTCTTACAAGGTTTGAAATTCCCTACTAGTAGTTGCTCAGTGCCAAATCTGGGCTGATCAAAAACATCACAACGGAGCTGCTTCCAAAGTTCTTGGGTGCGTCTAGGGGTGTGCGGGCGAGCATTGTCGTGAACCGACACCACACCGGAAGTCAGCAGGCCCCGACGCATGTTACGGATGGTTTGTCTGAGTTTTCGTAACGTTTCACAGTAGACTTCTGAAATAATGGTCGATACCACGCTCCATGAACTTCACAAAGCAGAACTCCTTTGACATCTTCACATTTGGTGGGATTTTCCATGACACCACTTCCGTTGTGGTGTTGGTTCACCGTAATGCTCGCCCGTACACCACTAGACACACCCAAGAACTTTAAAATCAGTTATGTTGGGATGTTTTTGATCACAAACAGGCCCATAGCCCAGATTTTGTGCAGAGCGACTACTCCCTAAGTAATTTCAAACCTTGTAAGACGTTATGACAAGTGCCTCAATTTGAATGGCGATTATCTCAAAAAGTAATGCAATGTTGTAGTTTAGTAATCTGCATAGTAAACGTTCTGTGTCTGTGAGTGTCTGCGATGATAACCAAATGGAGGTGTACTTCCGAATTGTCCTCGTATGTCATATGCTTTTCGCCTGGTGAGAGGTCCAAAATGGCATCTGATAAGACACTGTTGAACCTGGACAATGATGGTAGTGGAAGATACCATTGCTTCACACTAAGAACAATCAAGAAATAAATTACAAAAAATCAAATCTTTCCGAATTGACAATATTTTATGTAGGTCCTACTGATGCTGTTCATGACTGGACATGACGTTTTCAGTTAGATTGTGACCAAAATGGTCGGTTTGGAACACACCATTCTAAATGGTGAAAACTAGTTTGTATTTCGCATTGAAGCAATTTTGGGATACTTCTAGAACATTTGAGGTGAGCTGAGATGAGTTTGCTCGTGTATGTTGCCTCTGAAAAGCAACACATCTAATATTTATTGGGCATTCCAGAATTTGGCATTGGGATAACTTGCTAAAACTGTAAGAGACATAACTGCAACAACAGGAATATTTGACAGACACAGAATATTTCATCTGCTTATATCAGAAGTAATAATGGACTATATTTCTGTTTTGGCCTCTGTGGTGCTATTTTTCCTCCCAAATGAAAAGCTAATTCTTTTCTGTTTTCTTAAAAATTAGTTTTGCGTAATTTGTGAATATTTGCCTAGTTCATGGATATTTGTATGCATTTCATATATGTATGTATGTATGTATGTATATGTATATGTATATGTATATGTATGTGTATGTATATATATATATATATATATATATATATATATATATATATATATATATATATATATATATATATATATATATATATATATAAGAGAGAGAGAGAGAGAGAGAGAGAGGGAAGTGTGAATTTCAATTAGTCATATCAAAAAGCAAACAAAACATATTTCACTTCCATTCTAGCTAGAAATTATTATTTTTCTCTTTCATACAAAGCAACGATTTCAAAAGTCAAGTTCGCTATGTGTGTTATCATAGTTCTGGACATTCCTTTATGCTTAATGACAATAGTCAAAGCAAGTACTTCATATGTCCTTGGCAAAAACATAGTGATAGCCTAGAGACAGGTTTTTTTTTTCCTGTTTTCATAAATGATGTCATTAAAGAAAAAAGTACATTGCCTTGGAGATAATAGGAATGTGCTTGGAAAGTATGTGATAATATCATCAGTGGCATGTTGAATGGCAAGATTGAAAGAGATCCTGCAAAGGATCCTTGAAAAACAAATTAAAAGTTCTCCAACTTGGTGTATCAACAGCATGAACCAAGACAGAGCTACCATTTTGTTCCTAACAAAGCATGCAGAATGACAGAGCAGGCAGGCACTTCTGCAGTGTTGTTTGGAAGTTACTTTCGGTGTGATGCCAAACCCTTAATTTGGAAGTCATTTGTAGACAAGCTCCTTCTGGTTGTCCAACTGGAGAGAAGATCAGCTGAAACAGCAGCCTCAGCACAGGCTCTCCTGCATCCAAATGGCTTGTCAACAGAGGGAAAGTTCTTTGTCTCTTCATCCAGGTTTCCTTTCCTTGCTCAGCTGAAGTCCCTTCACATCTGTTCAACAAGCCATCTCCAGCTGAGAAGGAGGTACTGATAGATGGCCCACTCATGTTCCACATTCTGTTGTTCTTGGCAGAAACTTCCCTTTCACAGCATCCAAAGAGGACAGCAGCTGCAATCCCATTTCCAGGCCTATGATCTCTCTTGTACGCGGAAACAAATGGGATATTTTTGGTATGACATCTACTTGCATAAAAGGCCTTGAGTCCACTCCAGGAAGTGTCAGTTGGCACTGTGAATTATGTCTTAAGCAGCATGGGTGACATTGAAATGTTCATTTGGATCTTGATGGTACAGAAGTTAAACATAGAAGCTGACATGAGTTTCAATGCAGCTTCAGTGAAACAAAGTCATTTGAAATTGGCAGTTAAGGGTCAGTCCATTAGAAACTGACAATCCTGAAGAATATCATTGTCATCATCATCATCATCATCATCATCATCATCATCATCATCATCATCATCATCATCCATTAAGAGGTGAAATCAAAAAGCGTAGCCTTCTATATTAGTCTGCAATGGCAAGCTTTGTGTTTAATCCACTCCATGGATTATTACCCAGTTTTGTTTGTTTGTTTTTTAAAAAAATATTTGAATCTTGCTTATGTTGAGGATAAGTATAATCCACTCTAATTTTTATGTATGGAGTATGTTTGAAGATTAAAGATCATTAGAGTCTCCTCGTGGCAAAATGGGTGACAAATAAATTTAATGCTAAGTAAATATATCAAATATTTAGGTATTGTGCTTATTCTTGGTTTACCGGCAAGTTCAGAACGCTGTTCTACATGGGACTCCGATCCATAAAAAGAGGTGAACTAATCTTTATGAATTTTATGTTCCACTTTATCAGTCTAATACACTCTGCTAATGTAATATCAGTCACTCGCTCACACACTCTCACACACACAAACACACACAAGCCAGTTTTACCCCAAGCAAACCACAAACCACCTACTGTACGTATATTCCAAAACACCAGAAGGCAGGACAAGAAACAATGGTTGGAAACTAATCAAGGAGAGAAACAACCTAGAACTATGGAGAAACCTCCTAACTGTCAGAACAATCAATCAGTGGAACAGCTTGACTTTAGAAGTTGCAGGTGCTCCATCACTGGAGGTTTTTTAAAAAAAAGACTGGACGACCACTTGTCTGAAATGGTGTAGGGTCTCCTTTTTGACAGGGACTAGAAGACCTGCAAAGTCAGGGGACTTTAACCTCAGCCCTTTTATGACTTGTGGACTTCAACTCCCAGAATTCCTCAGAGGAATTCTGGGAGTTGAAGTCCACAAGTCATAAAAGGGCCGAGTTTGAAGACCACTGTCCAAGGTCCTTTCAAACTTTTTTTCCCCTTTACTAAACACATGTTACTTGTTGAAGTTAGGGTCTCTAACCTAGCAACCATTGTTCAGTACAATATGCAGTTGCCTGCAGCCCCTTAAGTTGGATGTAGGCACATTGTACTGGGCCATAGGAGATTTCAAGCTTAGACACATTGCTTCACTGGGTGGCACAACTGACTGTAAGAAACAAGTCTAGGGCAACTGGTAAGTTTTGTAGGTTTCACGTCTGGAGCTCACAAATTATATAAATGAGGCATAGAAGAGAATGAACAATTAACAGCCTTGCTCATTGATCTGAATTATCAAGTACAAAACTTTTAATTTAGTCTCAGGTCAAATAAAAATGGTCTTGATTACAATCTGGTAAAAATTAATGATCCTAATGAAATACAGAGCTCCTAAAGAGCATGAGGAATGAGGAAAAAAGATAATTTAATTCACAATTTAATGTGAACATACCCAATTTGCTCCTCTAATGGATCCATGAAGTGAAAAAAAAAACCCCACCAACAACAACATAGCAATATCTGCCTGTTTCCAAATTTGCCATTCAAGAACGGGATGCATTTAGGGAAGACCGCTTGCAAAATTATTTACAAGACTTTTGCAAAAGAACTAAATAAAGGTGTTAGTACGAGTGTGTGCATATGCATGCTCCATTTGCATGCTAAGGAAAAACAAAAAGATGAACAAATAGGCAGACCATGTTTGGGTTCTGCAGAATTAACAAATGCAAAGGCGCGAGGAAGCAAAACTGACTGAACTTAATGCTGAAAAAAGGAGCAAAAGTATAAATTAGGCCTTCAGGCTTTTCTGCAGACTGCTCTCTCTCCATAAATTACAACCTCATCAAGATCATCAATAAGAACTGTACATAAAGCCTTTTCCTGGGTGTCCAAAGTATTTCACATACATTATCTCAACGACTCTTACAAAGACTGAATGTGCGGAGAAGAGCAACAAAGATGATTAGGGGCCTGGAGGCTAAAACATACAAAGAACGGTTGCAGAAACTGGGTAAGTCTAGTGAAAAGAAGGACTGGGGGTGTCATGATAGCAGTCTTCCAATATCTAGGTAAAGGTAAAGGTAAAGGTCCCCCCCCCGCACATGCGTGCTAGTCGTTTCCGACTCTAGGGGCCGGTGCTCATCTCCGTTTGAAAGCCGAAGAGCCAGCGCTTGTCTGAGGACGTCTCCGTGGTTATGTGGCCGGCATGACTAGATGCCAAAGGCGCACGGAACGCTGTTACCTTCCCACCGTAGTGGTCCCTATTTTTCTACTTGCATTTTTTAAGTGCTTTCGAACTGCTAGGTTGGCAGAAGCTGGGATGAGTAACAGGCACTCACTCTGTTACGCGGCACTCGGGATTCGACCCGCCAAACTGCCGACCTTCTGATCGACAAGCTCAGCGTCCTAACCCACTGAGCCACCGAGTCCCATTCCAATATCTAAGGGGCTGTCAAAAAGAAGAGGGGGTGGGGGTCAACCTACTCTCCAAAGCACCTGAAGGCAGGAAAAGAAACAATGGATGGAAAGTAATCAAGGAGAAATCTCCTAATAGTGAGAACAATTAACCAGTGGAACAGCTTGCCTTCGAAGTGGTGGATGCTTCATCACTGGAGATTTTCAAGAAGAGATTGGACAGCCACTTGTCTGGAACAGAATAGGGTTTCCTGCCTCAGCAGGGGGTTGGACTAGATGACCTCCAAGGCCCCTTCCAACTCTGTTATTCTATTATTCTGGCTCAGTAAGGACCATCAGTGTCTTTCCCTTGATTGCACATGAGGAATTGGCCAGTTGAAATCGTTTGGAAAAACAAACAAACAAACAAAAAAAAACAAGTCTGTGAGTCTGAGGGGGAAGCGTACATTCAAAAGTTCTCTTTTCCTATTTCATCGTGGGGCCAGTAATTTTTGAGAAACTGGAAAATATCAGGTCCACAAAGTCTTGGGAAATGAATAGTGGATTCTACAATGAGAAACAGCAAAGTCAACAAATTTCTGTTGCTATTTTTCTTTTTTCTTTTTTTTCTTTTTTGAGGGAGGAAGTAATGGCTCTGAGCAAGGAGCCAAATACTCGTCACTTTCTGACATTCCCATCCAAGGAGGAGGAGGAGGAGGAGGAGGAGGAGGAGGAGGAGGAGGAGGAGGAGGAGGAGGAGGAGGAGGAGGAGGAAGAGGAGGAGGAGGAGGAGGAGGAGGAGGAGGAGGAGGAAGAGGAGGAGGCATTTCATTACCCTAACTGGGTAACATCATCCGTGCTAGAAGGGAGCGTGGTTTGTGGAGAGGCGGAGGAAGAGGAGGAGGAGGAGGAGGAGGAGGAGGAGGAGGAGGAGGAGGAGGAAGAGTGAAAGGAAAGAGGAGGAGGAGGATTAAAAGGAAGGAGGAACAGGAGGAGATGATTCCAGCTGTTTTTTATGGAAAGAGATGATGACCCTCCACCTCCCAAAATATTAAAAGCAAATACATAATAAAGGGAAACAGAGTCCAAGAGAAATATTAAAAATAATAAGAGAAGAACTACAAAGAGGGAAAAGACAGGAATGCTGAAAAATGTGAAAATAAATAAATAAATGGATTAATATTAAATATATAAATAGCTAGATAGGAGACTTATAGTATTACAAATGTATAGCAAATAGATATTTATATATGCAATATTAATACTTATATAAAATATAATGGTTTTATGGTTAATAGATTAAATATTAATGTTAACATTAAATATGTAAATACGTAATCATTGGAATGTTATTAAGGGAATAAAAAGAAATCTAGGAAAAAGTATCCAGTAAAAACTTTATAAACAGAGAAAATGAATAGGTAAATGCTGGAAAAAATAAGATGCGACATGTGAAAGGTAATATTTTGAAAGTAGAAAAAAAGATAAACCTGGACAGATCAAATCAAACTGAATATGTATTTCAGTTATCCAAATAAGAATTAATAGATGGAATCTGAGTGCATGATAATTTTGCATCTTTTATGAGAGCATAGGACAAGAAAATATTTCTTCTACATTTTGCTTAGTTTAGTTTGAACAGCAAAATAAATAAAGATATAAATAAATAAAAAGCTTAAATCCACTGAAGTATATAGACAAACGTCAGCTCAAACGTCAGCAACAAAGATGATTGGGGGACTGGAGGCTAAAACATATAGGGAACGGTTGCTGGAATTGGGTATGTCTAGTCTAATGAAGAGAAGGGTGAGGGAGGACATGACAGCAGTCTTCCAGTATCTCAGGGGCTGCCCCAAAGAAGAGGGAGTCAAGCTATTCTCCAAAGCACCTGAAAGCAGGACAAGAAGCAACGGATGGAAACTAGTCAAGGAGAGAAGCAACCTAGAACTAAGGAGAAACTTCAGTTAGACAGTTAGAACAATTAATCAGTGGAACAACCTGCCTCCAGAAGCAGTGAATGCTCCAACACTGGAAGTTTTTAAGAACAGACCAGACAGCCATTTGCCTGAAATGGTATAAGGTTTCCTGCCTGAGCAGGGGGTTGGACTAGATGACCTCCAAGGTCCCTTCCAACTTTATTATTATTATTATTATTATTATTATTATTATTATTATTATTATTATTATTATTATTATTATTATTATTATTATTATTATTATTATTAACATTGCTGTACGAGTTCAATGAAAAATTATGAATTTCTTTGTAAGTTACAAAAGGATGTTGCAAATTAACAAAATTGGAAGTGAGCAATTGTCAGATTGGCCAGCTTTGAATTCACTTAAAACATTCCAAATCAAACCAAGCGCACGTTTGTTTTTGCATCAAGAATATTCTGCTTTGCAAAAATCGTAAAAGTCCATCTGCTTAGGAAAACTATGTTTCCTTCTTTACACTTTCTTTACACCTTTGAGAGATGCCAATTGAGCAAATTCAGATTAAAATATGAATCAAATTAATTTCTGCTGCCCTTTCTGTAAAATAAATCTAAAAGGTTATTGTTCCCCACAAAACCATTTTGTGAAAGCACCAGAGGGAAGGACGAGAAACAATGTTTGGAAACTGACCAAAGAGAGAAGCAATCTGGAATTAAGGAGAAACTTCCTGACAGTGAGGACAATCAACCAGTGGAACAACTTGCCACCAGAAATCGTGGGCGCTCCATCACTGGAGTTTTTTAAGAAGAGAATGGACAGTCACTTGTCTGAGAAGGTATAGGTTCTCCTGCTTGAGCAGGGGGTTGGACTAGAAGACCTCCAAGGTCCCTTCCAGCTCTATTCTATTCTAAAATCAAGGCAAAAGGAAGAATTAAACTTAGTAATACTGATTGTGTTCTTCTCGTGTGCTTTGCAGATATGTTCACCAGAGAAAGAGTAAGCTGTAGCTACTACATTATGTTCCAAAGTAGTTTTCCTGCAATGAAGCAAGGAAGCAGTCCACAGTAATCAAATTCCCTTCATAATAATTCTTAGAATGCAGGATATTCTTAACATCATCCCATACTGAAAATCAGTTGGAAGATCTTTACAAAAACAAGGCAACCTGGAGTGGAATGATAGAATTTTCACCATCGTTCCATTTCAACCCCAACCACCTCTATTTTCAGTTCCTCCAGTTAAAAATCAGAATGTGTTTCAACGTAGCAATAGCAATGGCATAGGCTTATATAGGCTTACATGCTGCTTCACAGGGATTTACTGCCCTCTCTAAGCAGTTTCACAGAGTCAGCCTATTGCCCCCAACATTTTACCAACCTTGGAAGGATGGAAGGCTGAGTCAACCTTACCAGAATGACTGGGTTTTCTCATAAGGATACAATCTAATGTAATATGGCTTGATGAACAGTTAATAAATCTTCCTACTGAGGTGGAGAATTGCCTAGAATTGAGAGAATTAGAAATAATAGATAGACAGATAGACAGACAGACAGATAGATAGATAGATAGATAGATAGATAGATAGATAGATAGATAGACAGACAGACAGACAGACAGACAGACAGACAGACAGACAGACAGACAGACAGATACTGTTGATTAGATAGATAGATAGATAGATTGATAGATAGATAGATAGATAGATAGATAGATAGATAGATAGATAGATAGATAGATAGATAGGTAGGTAGGTAGGTAGGTAGGTAGGTAGGTAGGTAGGCAGGCAGGCAGGCAGGCAGGCAGGCAGGCAGGCAGGCAGGCAGACAGACTGTTGATACAGATAGATAGATAGATAGATAGATAGATAGATAGATAGATAGATAGATAGATAGATAGATAGATAGATAGATAGATAGATAGATAGATAGATAGACAGATGATAGGTGATAAATAAACACATAGTGTAGATTAGATAGATAGATAGATAGATAGATAGATAGATAGATAGATAGATAGATAGATAGATAGATAGATAGATAGATAGATGTGAATAGATAGATGAGAGAGAGAGAAAGACAGAGAGAATGATCAATTGGCATCTACAGTCTTAGTAGCTCTGTATGACTGCAAAAGTTACTATTTTATGTGCTAGACAATACATACATTTCATAGACATTTCATGGATGTCTATTAAAGAGAGAGAGAGAGAGAGAGAGAGAGAGAGAGAGAGAGAGAGAGAGAGAGAGAGAGAGAGAGAGAGAGAGAGAGAGAGAGAGAGAGAGAGAGAGAGAGAGAGAGAGAGAGAGAGAGAGATCCGCTGAGCATCAGTCTATTTCATCCCTGCAAACTCCGAGGAAATGCACCCATTTTAATGTTTCATTTATGCTTATCCCTTCTAACCCAGCAACCTTGGCAGAGCAGAACTTTGCACCCGGGGGAGTTGTTGCTGAGCTTAATTATAATGCATGCGTGCAAAGCTTCCCCAAAATTCCTTGTAACTGATTGAAAAAAACAACAACAACCCTCTAGAATTCCAATTCCTTATTACACTATTTCATCCCTGGAAAACAGCCACTCACTTTTATATTTGTGCTAAATATCTCACCTCTTGCTCCCCTGCATTTCTGTTAAGGTTACAGCTGAGCATTTAAAATTACATTTGCCCAGTGTTGGAAAGAGATATGCAGGAGTAGCTGTGCAGTGTTCGGAACTGATTAAACTAAATCTTTTTTTTTTTTCAACTGGAAGCTGAAACACTTTATCAGGCACAGACAGTACCCAGAAAACAAATGCAGTGGACTCACCTGTGCCCTTAATAGGAATAAAGTGGAAAGCAGACACTGGAGCTGCAGCAAGAATAATAATAATGGAGGCAGAGCTTCAGCTCTCTTTAAAGTACAGCAGATCCTTGCCTGAATGCATTTGCAAATAAACACAGCTCAAGTTCGAGCTAAGGGATCCCTCCCTTATGCTCTATGGCGCTTATTAGGAGATAAAATTTGTCATCTGCTGTCTTGCTCCGTCAGCGGAGACCACAGTTAGAAACAGTTTGGGGTTGGTTTGTTTTTTTTTTCTTTTCTTTTTTTAAAGAAAGAAAAGATATTTGGTTGTGCAATCCTATCTCCAAGGACCCTCTCAACTCCTCTCTGCTAATCCTTCACGTCAGCTGTTTTAAAAGAAAAAAAAGAAGTAGAATTTATTCATTAAAGTTCAATGGAAAGACAGACAGAGGGGCGGATGGATAGATAGATGTGTGGATGGATGGATAGATGGATGGATGGATAGATAGATGGGTGGATGGGTGGATGGGTAGATGGGTAGACAGAGAGAGAGAGAGAGAGATAAATAGATAGATAAATAGATAGATAGATAGATAGATAGATAGATAGATAGATAGATAGATAGATAGATAGATAGATAGATAGATAGATAGATAGATGGATGGATGGATGGATGGATGGATGGATGGATGGATGGATGGATGGATGGGTGCATTATCTGTCTGGAGTGAGAATGGAAAGAACATGTATGTCTTGCCTAATTTGGCTAGTCTAAAGAAAAGAAGAAATAGGGGTGACATGAAAGCAGTATTCCAGTATCTGAGGGGCTGCCACAAGGAAGAAGGGGTCAGATTGTTCACCAGAGCACCAGAGGGAAGGATGATAAACAATGGTTGGAAACTGACCGAAGAGAGAAGCAACCTGGAATTAAGGAGAAACTTCTTGACAGTGAGGACAATCAACCAGTGGAACAGCTTGCCACCAGAAATTGTGGGTGCTCCATACTGGAGATTTTAAAGAAGAGACTAGACAATCACCTGTCTGTGATGGTATATAGGTTCTCCTGCTTGAGCAGGGGGCTGGACTGGAAGACCTCCAGGGTCCCTTCCAGCTCTATTCTATTCTATTCTATTCTATTCTATTCTATTCTATTCTATTCTATTCTATTCTATTCTATTCTATTCTATTCTATTCTATTCTATTCTATTCTATTCTATTCTATTCTATTCTATTCTATTCTATTCTACGTATGGCAAGATAGCAATAGCATTTAGACTTACATACCACTTCACAGTGCTTTACAGCTCTCTCTAAGCAGTTTACAACCTATTGCCCCCCCCCCCACAATCTGGGTTCTCATTTTATGGACATCGGAAGGAGGGAAGGCTGATCCAGCCTTGAGCTGGTCAGGATCAAACTCCTGGCAGTAGGCAGAGTCAGCCTGCAATACTGCATTCTAATGACCAAGCCACCACAGCTCAACAACTGCTGTTCATTTGTTTATTTTAATCCAGAAAACCAGGTTGCACCTGTTGTATTCAGCATATACAATATATTATGCTTATGGTGATAAAACCAGGTTTAATACAATCATTGTTGGGGTAAGCACGGCCCTGTACTGTAAGCAGGCATCAAATGCTCCTGCTTTATTGAGAGTGCATGATATATATATATATATATATATATATATATATATATATATATATATATATATATACTACCAAGGATTTCCATAATACCCTACATTATGGATATAATGTGATAACTGTTAGCTGATTGATCCATTTGTCCATGCTTCATTACAGATATATTTGAGTTTATTTTTCTAGGATACCCAGTTATCAGAAGCATCCTTGATTAAAGGGAAAAAAAGATCAGCTCTCTGAAATATATTCCTACATGCTTCCTTCCTAATGCAATCTATCAGTAATATTTTTCTAGCAAGGAGTTTGTCACTCAGCCTGAAATGTTGTTTCCTTAGTTTATTAAAGATTTATTGTTATTTTACCCCAGAGGAAAGTTTACATGGGATGCATTATGAAATACTAAAGAGCATGAAGAGGTTCTAGGAGTATCCTCCTCATTAATTCCAGGTTGTTGTTTTTTTTTTTTGCTGCTTCGAGAATGGAGCTATCTCCAAGTCTATTTATTCACTACAACGGAATGAATTCATTTCACATTTTACTTCATGATTGTGGAAATCTGACATGTAGGATTCTGGAGTAAATCTATTTTTTCCCCCATGGAATATACAATGTTTATAAAGGCAAAAGCAGAATGACTTAAAAGAAGCTGTCAACAGGACCACAGTGTGACTTAAAGTTAATAGGATGGAGGGTACTCGAAATACAGATAAAATCTAGGACTGATGCACTGATTAAGAGATCTGAATCAATTTCTTCCTAACAGCTAGATGCTCCTAAATTGAGCATCAGATACCACCCTTTGGGGAAACGACCAACTCATCTGGGAAATCTAATAGGCGAAATCATTGGCAAAGACAAAATGGCAGCTAATAAGAAGCTAGCAGTGGAGCTAAAACACTTTGTCATTAACACCAAAATATCTCATCTACATGTGTATCGCTTATCACACATATTTTTTGGCTCAGCTGGATACCACTAGAATTGCAAAAACATTTTATGTATCCTGTTTAAATTAGCTCTGGCTCAATAATAATTAAACACTTTTTTAAAATCAGCACAAGTGTGGGTTTAAAAATATGTGTTTTGAATAAGGAAGTGAGGCAGCTCTGCACCACTCTCACACTTTATCTAGGCTGCACCCTGTCCCCTGTTCACACATTGTGTGTGCAATCTGCAAGAAGTGTTCCACTGAAGTTCTGAGGGCATGGATTAAAACCTGTATGGAACTGGGGGCGGGGGGGGGGGTGTTTCTTGAAAATAATGTTGCATCTTTGAAATTGCCTACGGCGTATGTCAAAGTCATCAGCATGGAAGATCTTCAAAGCATGCTGAATGGGATCCAAGCAGGGCATCTTCAGCTCTCATCTTCAGATGTAGACAATCTTTCCAGCCTTTGTCAAAGCCATCCTGGCTGAGAGTCCTTCAACCAGCATCACTAAGCTTGCTCTGTGACACTTCAACACAGTGCTAGGCTGCACTAACAGAGGAATGGAATCAAGATCTCATGAAGTGTTAATACCACTTTACAACACCTTGGTAAGACCACACTCAGAATACTGCATCCAGTTTTGGTCACCATAATGTAAAAAGATGTTGAGACTCTAGAAAGAGTGCAGAGAAGAGCAACAAAGATGATTAGGGGACTGGAGGCTAAAACATATAAGGAACGGTTGCTGGAATTGGGAATGTCTAGTCTAATGAAGAGAAGGACGAGGGGGGACATGATAGCAGCGATCCAATATCTCAGGGGCTGCCCCAAAGAAGAGGGAGTTGAGCTATTGTCCAAAGCATCAGAAGGCAGGACAAGAAGCAACGGATGGAAACTCATCAAGGAGAGAAGCAACCTAGAACTAAGGAGGAATTTCCTGACAGTTAGAATAGTTAACCAGTGGAACTCCTTGCCTCCAGAAGCGGTGAATGCTCCAACACTGGAGGTTTTTAAGAAGAGACTGGACAGCCATTTGTCTGAAATGGTATAGCGCAATGATGGCAAACCTTTTAGAGACCAAGTGCCCAAACTGCAAACCAAAACCCACTTATGTATCAACCGGTGCCGGGTGGGTGTGGCCCTTTGGGTGGGCGTGGCCAATTGGGTGGGTGTGGCTGCAGTGGTAGCTGCAGACTGGGTGGGACTAAAAAGTTCAATCAATCAATTCCAACTTTGTGAGATCTTTTTTTTCCCCATGAGAAGTTGATTAATTGAACCTTTTTTGGGGGGTACATGGCATCAGAGGCCTAAAGCGGAAAGGTTTTATAAAACCTAGCTGAAGGCCTAGGATTGGAGCGACGGCATGCGTGCCCATAGAGAGGGCTCTGTGTGCCACCTGTGGCACCCGTGCCTTTGGTTCGCCACCATAGGTATAGGGTTTACTTCCTGAGCAGGGGGTTGGACTATATGACCTCCAAGGTCCCTTCCAACTTTATTATCACTTTCTAAGACAATATTTATAGCATAATCCAAAAATAGAATAGAATAGAATAGAATAGAATAGAATAGAATAGAATAGAATAGAATAGAATAGAATAGAATAGAATAGAATAGAATAGAATAGAATAGAATAGAATAGAATAGAATAGAATAGAATAATCTTTATTGTCATTCTGTATCCCGCAATGAAATTAAGTGCTGGATTTAAAAGAGTATTTGCATGGAAGATTTGAATCGATCCTGGGATATATTTTTTTTTTACTTTAGATCAATCACCAAATAATGTTCAATTTTATATATATATATATATATATATATATATATATATATATATATATATATATATATATATATATATGTGTGTGTGTGTGTGTGTGTGTGTGTGTGTGTGTGTGTGTGTGTGTAAATTTTAAATTGCTAACAAAGAATTAAGGGAGACTGATATGCAGACTGATAGACTTAATTCTTTGTTAGCAGACTGATATGCAGACTGATATGCAGACTGATATGCAGACTGATAGACTTAATTCTTTGTTAGCAATTTAAAATTTACACAAATATGAGCTGTCACCGGTGTGACTACTGCCTGTCGATGGCCTTCAGGTTAGGCTGACACAGGAAATAAAGATTTGTCCCATGTTTGGGGCCTAGCAAGGTAATCTAAAAATAGTTAACAAGCATTTGACATATATATATATATATATATATATATATATATATATATATATATATGGACGCGGTGGCTCAGTGGGTTAGGACGCTGAGCTTGTCGATCAGAAGGTCGGCAGTTTGGCGGGTCAAATCCCGAGTGCCGCGTAACAGAGTGAGCGCCTGTTACTCGTCCCAGCTTCTGCCAACCTAGCAGTTCGAATGCACGTAAAAATGCAAGTAGAAAAATAGGGACCACTCCGGTGGGAAGGTAACAGCGTTCCGTGCGCCTTTGGCGTCTAGTCATGCTGGCCACATGACCACGGAGACGTCTTCGGACAAGCGCTGGCTCTTCGGCTTTGAAACGGAGATGAGCACCGGCCCCTAGAATCGGAAACGACTAGCACACATGTGCGGGGGAACCTTTACCTTTACCTTTTATATATATATATATATATATATATATATATATATATATATATATATATATATATATATATATATATATATATATATATATATATATATATATATCTGCATTTCCAGTGTTCCACAACAAGTACAATTTATCTACGTCACACACCCCCTGCAATATTTATCATTACAATATCTAATAGAATTTAAAGATTGAATGGAATATTCCCATTTTATTTAAACAACGGAGGCTGTCACTAACTGTGTGAAAAATTCAATACAACTTAAGCGACACAGTAGCTTATTAAATGAAAAATAGTATTTTGGACTTGTTAGATCCCATTGTGAAGACCAGAAAAGAAACTGACAAAATCATTATGTTGGGGATGCAGTTAGATGAATGTTTCATTCGCACATGTTTGTATGATGTTCTACAATAATAACAAACTGAAAAGAAGCCATTGCCTACATTAATTTGACTTTGAGGCAGGTTTTAATATTTTTGAATCTCTATTTTTTTTTTTAAAAAAAAGGGAAACAAAAAACCTATGTACAATACTGCTCCATGGAATTTGATGACTGGACAAAGGAAATACATTCTCCATGCTCTTTTTATTGCTAAGAGACTAGTCCTTCAGTTCTAGAAATATAAATTTATGTTATGTTTCTTCAGTGGATTGGAGACCTGATGTTGCTCACAACTGATGAAAAAAAAATGCTCACAGACATATTTTATGTACGGGTGAATACAAGGAAATAGGACCGTCTTTTATTAAAACTTTCATTTACAGCGTTCTCTCTCTCTCACTCTCTGCATTTTCCCCCTTTCCTTTTGCTTAATTAAATCAACATAAAAGCAGTTAAAATGAAAACAATGGGTCTCATGGCCTCCCTCATTAGGCCAGATGAATTTTACATGAAGTTTTGCTTGGCAGGCAAAGACTTCCCCACAACAGTGGCTGTCGCAGATTTTTCATCCACCGAAGACGCTGATGCATCAGATCAGCTTGCCAGATAATGGTATCCAAAGACAGATGAGAATGCAGGAAAAAAATAATAATAATAGGAAATTGTGATATAAATAATTTTGGCATCTTAGTTACTCTTCACCCAAGAGAGCACAAATACCGTATTTTAATTTATGTTAATATATTTACATTTTAAGGGATAATAAGAATTGTCAAAACCCCTCTATTCTAAAGGGGATAAGTATTATTAGGAAAGGGACACAGTGGCTCTGTGGGTTAGGACGCTGAGCTTGTCGATCAGAAGGTCGGCAGTTTGGCGGGTCGAATCCTGAGTGCCACGTAACATAGTGAGTGCCTGTTCCTCATCCCAGCTTCTGCCAACCTAGCAGTTCGAAAGCACGTAAAAATGCAAGTAGAAAAATAGGGACCACTACGGTGGGAAGGTAACAGCGTTCCATGTGCCTTTGGCATCTAGTCATGCCGGCCACATGACCACGGAGACGTCCTCGGAGAAGCGCTGGCTCTTCGGCTTTGAAACAGAGATGAGCACCGGCCCCTAGAGTCAGAAACGACTAGCACACATGTGGGGGGGGGAACCTTTACCTTTACCTTATTATTAGGAATGTCCCAATTTCTAGATGTGGTTAAGGGGATTTTCTTTTTCCTAAGGTTCCGGCCATTTCTTCAAAGATGGTGGTCTAGCGATGTTTCGTTGCTATTCTCACAACACAAGCGACCTAGTCAATTGACTCGGGTTTTTTTTTCCCACTTCTGAACAAGGCACAAACTTGGTTGAAATATGTAGACTTGCAGTAGGCATTGCCATAGCTCCTCTAACTGTGGTGAAGAATACTTACTCTCCTTTTTGATGTTTTAGATTTAGTGCTACTGAAGACTGTTTGGATGGCTGATCTTCACCTATTTCTTCCTATTGCTACTGTTGAAGGAAAAGTCTTCATCATGGTTCACTCCAAGCCAGGAATAAACAACATGGGGACTGCTTTAGAAAGAAAGTTGTATTTTATTGAAGGGCAGAGCCAGACAGAAGCGTGGCTCTAGAAAAGCTGGCCACATATAGTAGGAAGTGGTGGGTTTTTATACCTTCTGGGAATCTTGAGGTTGTGTCCTGTGCCTGTTTGAGGCTTTGTATTTCCTGTGTCATGCACTTTGACCTGAGTCTGAGTATGCCCTTTTGGTATTGGTAGGTTAATCCTATTATGTCCCAAAGGTCACATCCTGCTTCCCTGGGGCCTGTGGCTGATGACTGTTGGATTTTTTGGTCTGAGGGATTGTTGGTTCTAGGGATCTTTGTCTTTCTAATCTCATCCGCTCCAAGCTTCCTGACTCCAGTCTTTCTGACAAGATTATCACATCTGCATTTCTGCAGACCTGGTTTCTGTTTGGGGCAGAGAGACTGGGAAGGGGAGTTGGTTTCTGCCTTTTTAATATTTCCCAAAATATTTCTTTCTCTGGATTCTTCCCACACTACTAATTTTTATGATTGGGGGATACTCTCTCTCTCTCTCTCTCTCTCTCTCTCTCTCTTTCTCTCTCTCTCTCTCACACACACACACACACACACACACACACAGAGAGAGAGAGAGAGAGAGAGAGAGGGGAGTAGAGGGAGAGGGGAGAGAGAGAGAGAGAGAGGTACACACATACTGCACATGTGCATGTACATGGACTCCCCCCTCCTTTTAACAACCCTGTAGTGCCTTGCATCGGGGTGGAGTCAGGGTGCCTAAATGGAGCTGAGCCTTTACTGACCGGATGCCCTTCCCGACACCTATGTGAAGCTCACAGCAGATATTTTCTCTTTGCACCTAGAGAGAGAAATATCTGCGGCTACCTAGATCGAAGTCACATCTCCTGATTGTGAGGTGAGAACTCCACCTCTAGGCCACCACACCGCTGTACATAGTTTACATAGATGCATACATAGATATAAAAATAATCAAGATGGGGATCCTAGAGAAACCTGGTTTTCAGTGAGTGTCTATAAGACTTTTGTTTTCATTATAAACTTTGGAACTGGCAATTAAGGAGTCCTTGAAGCAGGGGAGTGCCAGAGGATGGGTTGAGCTAGAATCATTCTAGACACACATGGAGCTCAGGTGTTAACCAAAGTGACATTTATTACTGTTTACAAAGGACTTCAGTAAAAACCTTGTGAACTCATACTCAGCAATCTGTTCCTATTCTAAGTGAGCGCACATATGAATATCTAACAAAAATATCCTATAGGTGTTCATCAGATCTCTGTCTAAAAGTTACTTCTGCATCAAATTGTCTCCTTTCTTCTCACACGGTTGAGTATCTGAAAAGGCATTCCCTCCCTAGCTAGCTTTGATTTTTGCTGTTTATGGAAATAAACCTCACGTTCCTCTTCTAACTTAACTTTCTTTTCCAGCATCTCAACCATCTTTTTTTGCCCGGAATTGTACTCAAGTCAGGCTTCCCTTTTTACTTAGTTGTCTTTTCGAGTGTTGATTTGATTTCTTTTTTAGACAACCTTTCCTCCCAACTGCATCTCTTTGAATCCTGTTAATTCTGGAATAATAGACAGTTGCCCATCTTCTGCTGAATAGCCATCAATACTCCCGGACCTCTGTCATTGGGTCACCTCTAACCTTCTTGGATCTTTGTCATCTGAACAATTATCTCACTATCTGCATCTCCCGTAGACCTGAAAGAAAACAATGGTGGCTCTTCTTCTTTTTAAAAACCTTTCATTTCATTTCTTTCATGGGTCAATTAAATGGCCTTTCCAAAGACAGATAAAGTACATGTCTTTGGAATCCAGTCCAATCTCCAAAAAGTAAATCTGACAGATTTTATGCGCTTCAAGGATTTAGGATTTTTTTTTCTACTTGCCTATTTCTTTTGAACCTGTCAGACTCCCAAGCTGGGAAGTGGAGAGCAACTTTGTTATTGTTATTGTTGTTGTTGTTAGTTGCGAAGTTGTGTCCGACCCATCGTGACCCCATGGACAATGTTCCTCCAGGCCTTCCTGTCCTCTACCATCTTCTGTAGTCCATTTAGGCTCACGCCTCCTGCTTCAGTGACTCCATTCAGCCACCTCATTCTCTGTCGTCCCCTTCTTCTCTTGCCCTCCACCTTTCCCGGCATTAGGCTCTTCTCCAGTGAGTCGTTCCTTCTCATTAGGTGGCCAAAGTATTTGAGTTTCAGCTTCAGGATCTGGCCTTCTAAAGGGCAGTCAGGGTTGATCTCCTCTAGGACTGACCGGTTGGAGAGCAACTTTAATCTTTATCAAATGCTAAGAACTCTTCTCTTCTCTTCTCTTCTCTTCTCTTCTCTTCTCTTCTCTTCTCTTCTCTTCTCTTCTCTTCTCTTCTCTTCTCTTCTCTTCTATTCTATTCTATTCTATTCTATCTTATCTTATCCTCTATATTCTCTTCTCTTCTCTTCTCTTCTCTTCTCTTCTCTTCTCTTCTCTTCTCTTCTCTTCTCTTCTCTTCTCTTCTCTTCTCTTCTCTTCTCTTCTTCTCCTCTCCTCTGCTCTATTCTATTCTATTCTATTCTATTCTATTCTATTCTATTCTATTCTATTCTATTCTATTCTATTCTATTCTCTTCTCTTCTCTTCTCTTCTCTTCTCTTCTCTTCTCTTCTCTTCTCTTCTCTTCTCTTCTATTCTATTCTATTCTATTCTATTCTATTCTATTCTATTCTATTCTATTCTATTCTATTCTATTCTATTCTATTCTATTCTATTCTATTCTATTCTATCTTATCTTATCCTCTATATTCTCTTCTCTTCTCTTCTCTTCTCTTCTCTTCTCTTCTCTTCTCTTCTCTTCTCTTCTCTTCTCTTCTCTTCTCCTCTTCTCCCTCCTCCCCTTCTATCATAGCTCATTGTGAGTTAATTAGTGTTGTTGAAGTGCTGCATTATGAGGTAGAATTTGTTTAAACCTCTGCAAGCCCTTGCAATTCAGTTGACTGAATCAACACACTTGATTTGTGTCTATCCACAAAAGCACTAATATCCACTTACTCAGTTAAATTTGTCTAGCCTTCGTATGTAACAAGATGAGTGACACCTAGCTCCATATTTCACTACGGCTGCTGATCCTCTAGCAATTACAGCATTTCAGTTCCAGCAAATAGGTAAGTGAACAACTGGGATTTATTCACCGATATGGAATTTAAAATTCAGTGGGTAAATACTGAAGGCTCTACTTATTCCAAACCTGAAAATAGATCCTTGGCTTAGTTTATATACATTATATGGTTAAGACCATATGAAACTGCAGCACCCTTTCACAACAAGAATAGTTTTATACTGTATATGCTTGTTGAATTTAGAAAGCTGTGATTTTTATTTTTTTTTAAGAGAGATATGCAGTTTTAGCACTTTCCTCCCATCTACCCTGGATTAATTTGCAAAACACTTAGCACTTCAGTTTCTCAAAAAAAAAAAATATCTAAAACCTCCCAAATTTAGTCTGAAGAGGCAATTTCACACAGTTGAGCAGCCTATAAAATACCAGAAAGCAGATATGTTTAAATTACTAATAAAACAATTTTTTTTTTTCTTGCAGGAGGGGGACATATAATTGGATAAACTTTTCTGCAGACAGAACTGTAGGCGGGGATTTTAGACTAGGTACCATTAATCATAATTTTACTACTGCATTTATCAGTACAAGCAAAAAGAAAAAAAAAAGATTGCACGTGTGTGCCACTTGCGGGATAATGAAATATGGTAAAATCCTCTTAATATGCAAGAATTTATCCTGTGTTTGTTTGTTTTTGTTTTTTTTTTGTTTTTTTGTTTTTTGCTTCCAGCCTTGCTGCATTTCTTCTATTTTATTTGAATTTGCCGTAATTTATTTTCCTGAAACACATTCTTCTTTGAGTAGAGTTTGACTTCTGGTGACTTCATGTAAAGATCTCAGTTACACAAAAGCGATGATATTGGAGGCTTTTAACCATCAGCTGGAAATGGGAACAAAAGCAGAGCAGAATGACAACAAAATAGAAATGGCTTTCTAAGATCAGTCAATGCTGCTACCATTACTCTGTATTCTAGATGGAGCGGTTGGGAGATAAGGATATATAGGATAGATAGAGATAGATAGATAGATAGATAGATAGATAGATAGATAGATAGATAGATAGATAGATAGATAGATAGATAGATAGATAGATAGATAGATAGATAGACAGACAGACAGATAGATAGATAGATAGAGATAGATAATAGGTAGATAGACAGACAGAGAGACAGACAGACAGACAGAGACTAGATAGATAGGTGATAGATAGATAGATAGATGATAGAGATATAGAGATAGTTAGATAGTTAGATAGTTAGATAGTTAGATAGATAGATAGATAGATAGATAGATAGATAGATAGATAGATAGATAGATAGATAGATAGATAGATAGATAGACAGACAGATACACAGACAGACAGACAGATAGATAGATAGACAGACAGACAGACAAACAGATAGATAGATGATAGATAGATAGATAGATAGATAGATAGATAGATAGACAGACAGACAGACAGACAGACAGACAGACAGACAGACAGACAGACAGACAGACAGATAGATAGATTATATAGAGATTGAGTTGAGAGATAGAAAGAAAGAATATATAGAGGTTGAGTTGAGATAGATAGATAGATAGATAGATAGATAGATAGATAGATAGATAGATAGATAGATAGATAGATAGATAACTGTAGAGGTAAATGTGGATGGGAGGCTAGATAAATAAATTATGTATAATTTTCTTCTTTTTAAAAAAATCATTTTTCCTAACAGTAGAAGTTATTCTTTCCACTTTTACTCCACCAATTCAGCATACAGCAATCTTTCTTCCTTAGATGCATAAGCTGTAATAAGACTACTGGCTGCAGTGATTGAGTAGCACTAGGGGTAACATGATAACAGTCTTCCAATATCTCAGGGGTTGCCCCAAAGAAGAGGGAGTCAAGCTATTCTCCAAAACACCTGAAAGCAGGACAAGAAGCAACAGATGGAAACTAATCCAGGAGAGAAGCGACCTGAAACTCAGGAGAAATTTCCTGACAGTGGGAACAATTAACCAGTGGAACAGCTTCCCTCCAGAAGTTCAGGGTGCTCCATCACTGGAGGTTTTAAAGAAGAGACTGGACTAGCACTTGTCTAGAATGGTACACATTCTCCTTCTTGAGCAGGTGGCTGGACTAGAAGACCTCCCAGATCCCACCTGTTAAAAATAGGAATGAAGCAATGAAGCAACAAAGGCAATCTGGTAGCAAAATGCAGCAAACGTTTATTGATGTATTTGCAAATACGGGTGCCCACGAGGTGGACCCGGATCATAGCATGCAACAGGTTTTTTTTATACCTTTTCATCTGAGGCTTAATATTGTCCTGCTACCCCCATTGGCTGGGGAATAACAAGCTCACAACCTATCCGGAGGTGCCTATTAACAAACAAAACAAAGCAAAACAAAAATCCTCTAGCTACATGGAATAGTGCAGGGGTGTCAAACTCAATTTCATTGAGGGCCGCATCAGCATTGCGTTTGCCCTCAGGGGGCTGGGTGGGTGTGGCCAGGGTGGGTGTGGCCTACTGGGTGGGCATGGCTAGAGTGCGTATGGCCTACTGGGTGGGTGTGGCCAGCTCTACATCATTCGCATCAAGGGTGCCTATGGGGGCCTGGACAGGAGTGGGACAGATCTGAGGGTCTCTGGCAGAAGGAGGGTCTCTGGGCCAGGGCCAAGGCAGTGGGGGCTGTTCCCTCACTGTTTCCAGGATGGCTTCGCGGGCCGCATGAAACCACTTCGCAGTCTGGCTCCAGGTCCCGGGCCTTGTGTTTGACATGTCTGGAATAGTGTGATTATATATCACTAACTTTCCCATTTGCCCATTTGCATAAATTGGTTATATTTTGAAATGTGTCGGTTAGGCTATTGCTTAGAAAGCACAAACACGCCCCCCCCTTTCCTATTCTTTCTGGACTTTTCTGAACCGCATTGTTAACTGTAACAATAATGGTGCTTTAAACTATTTTTTTCCCCAGAAAGGCCCTGATGTCAACGCTGCTAACATCGGATATTCTTGCTTTGACAATATATGAAGATGCAGCCATTTTCCCCTTAACTTGGGTGTTACTTTCAGAGTTAGAATTAAATGGTGCTGGGGGTGGGGGGTGGGGAGGAGGAAGAATGTGTATGGGAATTAGTTAGACCTAACAGCATGTTTTTCCAGGTTGTTTGAAATAAGAGATGATAAGAGATGGCGGGTTGGAGAACTGGAGGGAAGGTCTGCATTTCAAACTAATTGGAGAATGTGATTTATGACTGTTAATTAGAGGAGGGAATTGTGCTTTGATATTGTGTGCTCAGGGGAGGAGAATTCAGATTTCGGCTTCCACCACGTACGTGCCGATGCCATGCTACTCGAATAAAGATTCTTCAAGGTAAACAATGCCTCAAAGTTCTTTTGAAGAGTTTCATCTGTCGGAAGCTTGACACCTTAACCTTCTAGTTCTTTATTTTCTCCATAATTAAACATCCTTTTAGAAGCAATGCTTCACATTTCACACTGCCAGCTCTGAGGATGACCAACGTTCAAAGCGAACCAAACAAAAGCTCCAGTATATATATATAAAAGTAAAGGTTCCCACACACATGCGTGCTAGTCATTTCCAACTCTAGGGGCCAGTGCTCATCTTCAATTCAAAGCTGAAGAGCCAGCGCTTTTCCGAGGACGTCTCCGTGGTCATGTGGCTGGCATGACTAGATGCCAAAGGTGCACGGAACGCTGTGACCTTCCCACCATAGTGGTCCCTATTTTTCTACTTGCATTTTTACGTGCTTTCGAACTGCTAGATGGGCAGAAGCTGGGACGAGTAACAGGTGCTCACTCTGTTACGCAGCACTCGGGATTCGACCCGCCAAACTGCCGACCTTCTGATCGACAAGCTCAGCGTCCTAACCCACTGAGCCACCATGTCCCAATTCTATGTGGGAAAAAACCTAAATGACCAAAGATCTACATACAAACACCCGCAAAAACCTCAGAAAACATACATACATACATACATACATGCATGCATACATACATACATACATACATATATATATATATATATATATATATATATATATATATATATATATATATATATACATACATATACATATATACATATACATATATATATATACATATACGCAGACACATTTTTGAAGTGTCATGGTTCTGCTTATGCATATCAACCATGCACCACAGTGTGCATTTTTCCATATGCCATACATGCTCACCCAGACAGCGCAGCACAACCTTCCCTGCAAATAGAAACACTTCTGCTTGCATAGAATAAATATACTAAATCTTCAGAGCCTGCAAGCAGACAGGTAAAGATATCCCACAGAAGAGACAGCTCTCGCACGTCAGAAAGAGACTGGAACTTGTAATCTGTGTAGCATGCCATGATTAATGCTTCTCCTCTCATCCCTCGGAAATCTCGCAAGCTGTAATTGAATCAACAGCAAGGATGCAAATTTCCTTTTTTTCCGTCCAGCAGAAGGACCAATCTCAGAGTGCAGCTGACAGAGGAGTAATCGGTTTCAACACCAGCTACTCTCTAATTAAAAAGTGGAGAATCCTGGAGGGAGAGAGGGAAGGAAAAAACAACAACAACAACAACACGAGATTGAATATTTTCCATTGCAAACTCTGTTTATGCAGCTCCTTCTCTAATGCATGGAGCAGAATGGAGAGGCCCACGAATTTAGTCTTCAAAAGGAATTGTCTGTAGCAGAAACAATGCAGAATATGGTCATGATCCATGTCCGTATAAGGAGCGACGTCGCAGATAGAAAGAGACTGAAAAACGGCGATATTGAAGCGCACGCCTTTGTGTACGGTACACTTATTTTATTTATTTATTTAATTTAATTTTTATACCGCCCTTCTCCCGAAGGACTCAGGGCGGTGTACAGGGCAATACAATAAAATACAATATATAAAAATTAAAAGAAATATTAAATACAACAGCCCAATTCAATAAATTAATACAAATTAATACAAATTAAATTAATACTTATACCTACTTACACTTCATTTTTCTCTTTGGAAGACTTCCCCCCCCCTTTTTTTTTTTTGCTTTGCGATAATAATGCCTTATGTCAACCCACATAGGGAGGCATTTTCCATTCTACACAACAAAAATAAAGTCAAATAAAATACATACAGTAAAAGAGAACCCAGGAAAAAAAAATAATACTAAACCACAAACGTTTAATTCTTTACATACCACTTAGAAAGATAAATCCATTCTTTGCAGGATAGGTATTTAATCCCATTGAAATGGTGATTATACCTTCCTTAGATCTCAGTGTTTGCTTTCACAATTTCCCCCTCTCTCAAACGACTTCAATGTCTATACATTTTTATTTACGCTTAAAAAAAGATAAGTGATGCCCGCCTTAAAATTTTGATACCAATTTCCAGAAGACACATATTGTTGTCTCTCTGCTGTGATGATGAGACCAAATTTATTGTTATGTCCTCAGCTGGAATGGCTATTAGGGTAGAACTTCTAGAGTATTCTCTATGGATGTGCACCTCCATAGCAAATGAAATCCACCTAAAGCAAAAGTCCATTAAATGCAAACAATTCACGGTGCTTAACTCTTTGCAGATGACTAGAACAAACTCGGTGAAATGTTAGGATGCAGAAAGTTGAAGTGGGGCTGGGAACACATGCTGTTTGGCTGGGATATGTAGACAGAAGCTCCAGAGTACAGAGCTGAATTCTTTCTACTGACAAACAACATCTAGCATTAATTAAGAGAATGCCTGGCTTAGCAATTCTGGGAGTTGAAGTCCACAAGTCATCAAAGGGCCAAGTTTGAAGACCCCTGCCTTAAATCTAACAAACAAAATGGGGGCTGGCTGAGGAATTCTGGGAGTTGAAGTCCACAAGTCATCAAAGGGCCAAGTTTGAAGACCCCTGTTCTATGTTCTAAAATGAAAATAGAAATCGCATTTTCTCCCACACATTTCATTTGTTTTCCAGCCAGACTTCCACAGTGCAGTGCAGTAGAGATGACCTTGCAGTACTTGTAGTCTAAATAATAAATATAAATGTCTACCAATCCCCCAAAATAGGAACAAACAAATAAATAAACTCTTTTTTTTTCTTTTTCTTTTTTGATTCCTGAAGCCTGAGCAACCCAAGTAAAACCATGTCAAATGAACCTGGGCTAAACATTGATTTAATTCTTTTAGCTTTTCTTTCCTTTGTGGATTAGCAACTTTGAAGAATGTTGCCAAAAGTCCTTTGAATTCAAACCATACCTTCCAGTGACATCAGTTATAGAAGCTTCTCTAAAATATTGAGATGAAATTGCATAGATTGAGAGTTTGGAAAAAAGTTCAGAGAAGAGCAATCTGGAATTAAGGAGAAACTTCCTGACAGTGAGGACAATTATCCAGTGGAACAGCCTGCCTCCAGAAATCATGGGCACTCCATCACTGGAGATTTTTAAGATGAGACTAGACATTCACCTGTCTGAGATGGTATAGGTTCTCCTGCAGGGGACTGGACTAGAAGACCTCCAAGGTCCCTTCCGACTCTGTTATTCTATTCTATTCTATTCTATTCTATTCTATTCTATTCTATTCTATTCTATTCTATTCTATTCTATTCTATTCTATTCTATTCTATTCTATTCTATTCTATTCTATTCTATTCTATTCTATTCTATTGCTTTTACAATTCTCCTTATAATTAATGGTTAAGGATGTACCTTGAAACCTGGCTATATTTTACAAGTTAATGCACTAAATGTACTAATGCATTTATGATCCAGTCTGGGGTGGCTGTAAAGCCCTTTGTGTGTAGTTAACTTAAAAGAGAGCAAGGTAGATTGAAGGGGACATTAATGATCAGGATATGAATTCTGCAGCTCTTGACATCAAACAAAGGCATCCAGGATAAACGACACTTATCTTAAAATGTGTGCTCTGTCATCACAATGCATCTTCTATACAATGTTACCTTTGTACTTGACTGCTTTGAAACTCATCAAATTTGACACTCAACACACTGATGGAAAAATTTTGTCCTGGTACTCATTGTTTGTTTGGTACTCAACACAACAACTAGAACTTGTTGCTGTGGGCTGCCTTGTGACTGACTACATTATTTCTTGGGGGGGCGGGGCGGATTTGCTTGGTACTTATCATATTTGGTACTCATTGTATCTTCTGGAAGCAATTAACGATGAGTAACTGAAGTACCACTGTACTTACCTCATGATATCAAAGTCAAATGTGTAAGATAGGCAGTTTGTATTACAATCTATGTTTTATCACTTGTTCTTCCCTCCCTTTCTCCATGGAAACCTATGGCCAAAGAGAAGTCAATTAAGACTACAACATCTTAAACATCATTGGCTATGACCATTTCTAGAATGTATGAATGCTTCAAGATATGCAAGACATAACAATAGCGCTTAGACTTATATACCGCTTCATAATACTTCATAATACTTCAACAACCTCTCTAAGTGGTTTAAAGAGTCAGCATGTTGTCCCCAACAATCTGCGTCCTCATTTTACTGACCTCAGAAAGATGGAATGTTCAGTCAACCTGGAGCCAGTGAGAATCGAACTGCTAGCTGTGGGCAGAGTTAGGCTGCAATACTGCATTCTAACCACTGCATCATCATGGGAAGGAAGGAAGAATAGCAATAGCACTTAGAATTATACAGTATACTGCTTCACAGTGCTTTACAGCCCTCTCTAAGAGGTTTACAGAGTCAGCATATTGCCCCAAACAATCTGTGTCCTCATTTTACCGACCTCAGAAAGATGGAATGCTGAGTCAACCTTGAGCCATTGAGAATCAAACTGCTGGCTGTGGGCAGAATTAGCCTGCAATACCACATTCTAACCACTGTGCCACCACAGCTCTTCTGTCATCTTCCCATTTTATAATAAGTCTGGGTAATGTTAACTTCACTTGTATGTGTTCCCTCTTCTCCCATCATTATTTACTCTTTGCAAAAATACTTTGGAAGAAAAAGATGGAATAGGTGCATAATGTATTTTGAACAGGATGCTGAGCTTGTCGATCAGAAGGTCGGCAGTTTGGCGGGTCGAATCGCAAGTGCCGCGTAACAGAGTGAGCGCCTGTTACTTGTCCCAGCTTCTGCCAACCTAGCAGTTCGAAAGCACGTGAAAATGCAAGTAGAAAAATAGGGACCACTCCGGTGGGAAGGTAACAGCGTTCCATGCGCCTTGGGCGTCTAGTCATGCCGGCCACATGACCACGGAGACGTCCTCGGACAAGCGCTGGCTCTTCGGCTTTGAAACGGAGATGAGCACCGGCCCCTAGAGTCGGAAACGACTAGCATGCATGTGCAGGGGAAACTTTACCTTTACCTTAAACTTTTTTACAAGTAAACTTGTAAAAAAAAAACATTCTCTCTTCCAGAAGTGGATGGTTTTTATTATGCCATGGGATCCATGTATACACACACACACACACACACACACACACACACACACACACACACACACAACTTCTGGAAGTGAATCGTTCCACCGATTAATTGTTCTAACTGTCAGAAAATTCTTCTTAGTTCTAGTTCTAGTTCTCTCCTTGATTGGTTTCCATCCGTTGCTTCTTGTCCTGCCTTCAGGCGTTTTGGAGAATAGCTTGACTCCCTCTTCTTTGGGGCAGCCCCTGAGATATTGGAAGACTGCTATCATGTCACCCCTCACCCTTCTCTTCGTTAAACTACACATACCCAATTCCACCAACCTTTCCCTATATGTTTTAGCCTCCAGTCCCCCAATCATCTTTGTTGCTCTTCTCTGTACCCTTTCTAGAGTCTCAACATCTTTTTTACATCGTGGTGACCAAAACTGGATGCAGTATTCCGAGTGTGGCCTTACCAAGGCATTGTAAAGTGGTATTAACACTTCATGTGATCTTGATTCTATCCCTCTGTTAATGCAGCCTAACACTGTGTTGGCTTTTTTGGCCGCTGCAGCACACGGCTGGCTCCTGTTTAAGGGATTGTCTACTAGGACTCCAAGATCCCTCTCACAGTTGCTACTATTGAGCAAGGTACCCCTATACTATACCTGTACATTAGGGTTTTCTTGCCTAAGTGTAGAACCTTACTTTTTTTTCTGAGTCAGCTGTCCAAGAGTTCAAGACAATCTCAGGGTCCAAAGGTTGTATCTTATCCTAAAAACTGTCTAGTTGGGAAGCAACTGGTACTGCTCAGCAGTTATCAAGTTGTCAAAAAAGCAATTCTGCAAACAATCTTTTCAACCCAAGTAGTAATCAAGTGCATTCAAATCTAATTTGAAGATCAAAATTACTAACTGGAAAAATGAGGATGAGATGATGCAGCAAAAGGGAAAACAAGGCGATAGATCAAATGCAGATTTCTCGTTTTATAAAAACTTTGCTCTGTTTTAGTCCTCTAAATCTAGTAAAATAGATATCTTGTAAATTGTCTTTCTTTCTTTCTTTCTTTCTTTCTTTCTTTCTTTCTTTCTTTCTTTCTTTCTTTCTTTCTTTCTTTCTTTCTCTCTCTCTCTCTCTCTCTCTCTCTCTCTTTCTTTCTTTCTTTCTTTTCTTCTTTCCCTTCCTCCCTCCCTCCCTCCCTCCCTCCCTCCTTTCTTTCTTTCTTTCTTTCTTTCTTTCTTTCTTTCTTTCTTTCTTTCTTTCTTTCTTTCTTTCTTTCTTTCTTTCTTTTTTTTTTTTCTTTCTTTCTTTCTTTCTTTCTTTGTTTCTTTCTTTCTTTCTTTCTCTTTCTTTCTTTCTTTCTTTCTTTCTTTCTTTCTTTCTTTCTTTCTTTCTTTCTTTCTTTCTTTCTTTCTCTTTCTTTCTTTCTTTCTTTCTTTCTTTCTTTCTTTCTTTCTTTCTTTCTTTCTCTTTTCTCCCTCCTTTCTTTTTTTTCTTTTCTCCTTTCCCTTCTTCTCTCCCTCCCTTCCTTCTTCCTCTTCTTTCTTTCTTTCTTTCTTTCTTTCTTTCTTTCTTTCTTTCTTTCTTTCTTTCTTTCTTTCTTTCTTTCTTTCTCTTTCCTCCCTCCTTTCTTTTCTTTTCTTTCTTTTCTTCTTTCCCTTCCTCTCTCCCTTCCTTCCTTCCTTCCTTCCTTCCTTCCTTCCTTCCTTCCTTCCTTCCTTCCTCCCTCCCTCCCTCCCTCCCTCCCTCCCTCCCTCCCTCTCTCTCTCTCTCTCTCTCTCTCTCTCTCTCTCTCTCTCCATTCTTGTGATTCTTGATTTCATACCTGATTGTCCAAAGTCTGTTGCTTTTAAAGTCCAAGCAGTCACTTATAGCAGAATGGAAATGTATTACTGGAGAAGCAGTGAACGATGGAGCTTTTGCAGAGAAATGTTATTTCACCTATCCTGTGAAATTACACCTGTATTGACTCTGCAAAGTCATATACACTAGGCACAGAGTAAATAAAATAGTGCTCCTGCAGTGTTTCAGAACATCTGGTTTATTAAAATGAAATTCCTAGACATTTCACATAACTGTCAAATAATGTCCTTTTCAGCAATAAAAAAACCCAGAAATTGAGTTCTGCATTATAGCATTATATCCAGATATACAAACACCTTGAATGACTATTGCAATCATGTAACTTGATGGATTGCAAAGATTCTGAGGAAAGATATCCTTCGTATTTCCACCAGCGAAAATGGATCTTGGTGTTCATCACAAGTGTACATTTAGAAAAAGAAAAGAGCTGCAGTTGATTTAGTTTCCTGAGGTTTGTTTTTTTTTTTTTTGTATTAACTGAGAGGAAGTGGCAAAAGTAATTCTCATTTCTCCGTTATGAACACGATGCCCATAATTATAAGCAAAATGTTCTTTTAAAATCCTTGTCCTTAAAGGCAGCCGCCTGTACGGTAACACATACACATTGTTCCAGGCTTGGTCAAGGTATATTGACAATGGTGGTTGTCTGGCAACTAAGCCACACAGCCTCCTTGTTCTTAAATAAAGCAACTCCACTATTATCTGTTAGGTCTCTTTTTTATAATGCTCCCTCTATCTCATTGTGAGGTTCCTGGAAAGACAATCTAAATATGGCTTTATATGTTCTGGTGTGTAAGTGATGTTTCTGTGTATGATATTATGACAAATGTTTGAAATGATGAGACAGGGTTGATGTTTTCCAATTGGCTGGCAGGTCTTGGACTGCAAATAAGACCAGATCCTTCCTTCCTTCCTTCCTTCCTTCTTTCCTTCCTTCCTTCCTTCCTTCCTTCCTTCCTTCCTTCCTTCCTTCCTTCCTGCCTTCCTGCCTTCCTGCCTTCCTGCCTTCCTGCCTTCCTGCCTTCCTGCCTTCCTGCCTTCCTTTTTGCCTTCCTTTTTGCCTTCCTGCCTTCCTCATTCTCATCTCCTTCCTTCCTTCCTTCCTTCCTTCCTTCCTTCCTTCCTTCCTTCCTTCCTTCCTTCCTTCCTTCCTTCCTTCCTTCTCTTTATTCTCTTTCTTCCCTTCCCCTTCCTTCCTTCCTTCTATCCCTCCATCCATATTCTGAAGGGTAGTTTGACCTGTCCATCTGTACTGTACAGTGCAAAACATTCTTGTCTAATCTCAGCACTTCAACAACACAAAGTTAGCAGCTGTGTGCTGATATACCGCATGGCAACTGACAGGTTTAAAAGGGAGCATTGTTTCCCCCCACTCCTGGATAGGTTGATTGATTGATTACACAATAATCATTCTGAGAAAAAAAATATGTGAAGGCACTATAGAGTAACCACAGCTTAAGACATGCTTCATATAAAGGTAAAGGTAAAGGTTCCCCCGCACACGCATGCTAGTCGTTTCCGACTCTAGGGGCCGGTGCTCCGTTTCAAAGCCGAAGAGCCAGCGCTTGTCCGAGGACGTCTCTGTGGTCATGTGGCCGGCATGACTAGACACCAAAGGCGCACGGAACGCTGTTACCTTCCCACTGTAATGGTCCCTATTTTCTACTTGCATTTTTACGTGCGTTTGAACTGCTAGGTTGGCAGAAGCTGGGACGAGTAACAGGCACTCGGGATTCGACCCGCCAAACTGCCAACCTTCTGATCGACAAGCTCAGCGTCCTAACCCACTGAGCCACCGCGTCCCTATGCTTCATATAGCTTATATCATAAAAGCTTTCTTTGATCTTGTCTGCTGAATTAACTCTGCTGAATTCTCAGCTTTCTGAAATCCTGGCTGGAAAATCTGGTGTTAGCATTAACAGAATAACAGAGCTGGAAGGGACCTTAGAGGTCTTCTAGTCCATCCCCCTGCTCAAGCAGGAGACCCTATACCATTTCAGACAAACGATTGTTCAATCTCTTCTTAAGAACCTCCATTGATGGTGATACTTCTTGACTACCCCAGATATGGGGAGCTGATCACATCAAATAACCGACATTATAGGAAAGATTTTAAAGTCAATATGTCCAACTTGCTATTAGTTCACCAATAAAATACTATTGGAATACTTAAACATTTTAGTAATGAAAGAAAACACATCAGTACAATAGAACAACTGTTCTCTGTCTAGGTAAATAGAAATTATCGGGTTATCTGAGGGAACACCTGTTGCCGGCATCAAGCTCCCTTCGTCCTGTGCGCTCCCACAGGGAGGGCCTTCTCAGGATACCGCCGGTTAAGGAATGGTGGCGGGTTATTCCCAGGGGAAGAGCATTCTCTGTGGGCATGCCGGCCCTATGGAACCACCTCCCAATGGAACTTAGGACTGCCCCCGACCTTTGTTCATTCCGCAGGGACCTGAAAACTTGGCTCTTTGAGCTGTCTGGCCCAGGCTGAGGGGTTTTAATTTTTATTGGGTTTTAGTTTTAAATTTCGGGGACTTCATTTAATTAATTGTCTTAATCTGATTTTAATTTTTGTATGTTTGTTTTAATCCTCCCTGTACACCGCCCTGAGTCCTCCGGGAATAGGGCAGTATATAAATTTAATAAAATAAAATAAAATAAAATAAAATAAAATAAATTATGAATGCGGATTGTATTACTTAATGGTTAAAAGCATGGGCCTAAAGCTGTCATTACGTATGAAAATCCTTATTATTTTACCATTCATTATTTTGTAAAGTCACCTAATACAGTTAAATAACTCCTATCAATATATCACTGACCATGTCAGTGAGTGCGTTCGGGTTTATTCTGCAGAAATTCATGCTGGATCTTGTACATCTGATATTGGAGATTGTCTCTATGACTATAATTTCAAGTTCCCTCTTAAAAAAAAAAAACAATTTCCAAAAGGACCAGATGGTTTGCCACCCGGCATCTGCCATCTAATTGCTTTAGTTCTTGATATCATAATATTTGAGATGTAATGATTGGCTATTGTGAAAATAATTATGATATCAAGCACAGTGATTTATGAGTAAGTGGAAATAAGCAAGAAGGACATTTATCCTTTGTGAAAGCAAGGATAAGCTTTTTTCTATAGTAACAACTGATCATCCAAGAGGTTTAGGAATAAATGAAACATGAAGCGTGCCGTCGGTGTTTGAGGTAGGAGTATTACATAACATGCCATGCCCATGTGGTTCTCTCTTCCAAAATTGAAGAAAAAGAACAATAACGTGTACAGTGTCAATAAAGAAAATTTCAAATGGTTTGTTTTGAATTTTTACAGGCCACTGGCTTCACGTGGTATCACTTGGACTGTAGGGCCTCAGAGTCCCAATAGATGAGATTATTTAAGAGCTAATTATGTGTGTAAAAAACAAGATATTGGCTCCTAAAATGCCCTGTGTACGTTTTCATCTGTGGCAATCTCACAGATCAGAGTAGAAGCGATAACCTTGAATCCCTTTCACAGAAAGAAATGGAGCTAGAAATGGCATCAGTAAGGCAGAGTGGTGTCTCTTTCAAAAGTGAACTGGGGACAATCATTTCTCTACAGAAAATCTTCAAGAGCATCTTCTAAAAAAAAGTGCCTTCACTTTGAGCCACACGTGGTCTATCTGCTTTGAACCCATTTAAGATCAAATCAGATGGAAGAATTTTTTTTCTGTGTAGCAACTTGTTCTATATCGCAACTATGAATGAGCCTTTTTTTTTCCTGGGGGAGAAAAAAAAATGGAAGCCACAGATACAGGTTGCGTACATAATTAAGATGACCTCTTCTGAAATATGAGCTGTAATTATAACTGAGGTACCTTCTATGTTGCAGAGATGAGCATAAAAACTAATGGGGTGTATGGGTCATTAAAGCTTTGCAAAAGGGAGATGAAAAGATAAAAGACAATGGATAGCGATGGTGGCCATGGAAGATATTGTAATCTTGACTCATCTCCTGTAACTCGCCCCATTCCTTTGATATCTTTGTTAATTAATCTAAGTGATTTCTTTTACTAAAAACAAAAAAATACCATTTTGTTTTAAAAAATATGGAATCAGATTTGTATGAGGACAACATAGAAAAATTTAACTAGATCATTTAGTGAACGAGAAATTTAAGGAAAACTACAAGTCCAACATTTCAGTAAAGGGTAGGGAAATCTAATGTAAGCTGTCCATGCAAATTAATTATGAAGATGCTGGTTTTGGCTCTCCTTCAGATAGGGACACAAATGTAATAATAATAATAATAATAATAATAATAATAATAATAATAATAATAATAATAATAATAATAATAATAACAACAACAACAACAACAACAACAACAACAACAATAATAATAATAATAATAACAGCAACAACAACAACAACAAAAACAACAACAATAATGATGTTGGAAGGGACCTTGGAGGTCATCTAGTCCAACCCCCTGCTCAGGCAGGAAATGCTGCATTTCACACAAATGGCTGTCCAGTCTCTTCTTGAAAACTTCCAGTGTTGGAGCATTCACAGCTTCTGGAGGCAGGTTGTTCCACCGGTTAATTGTTTTAACGGTCAGGAAGTTTCTCCTTAGTTCTAGATTGCTTCTCTCCTTGATTAGTTTCCATCCATTGCTTCTTGTCCTGCTTTCAGGTGCTTTGGAGAATAGCTTGACTCCCTCTTCTTTGAGGCAACCCCTGAGATACTGGAAGACTGCTATCATGTCACCCTTCGTCCTTCTCTTCACTAAACTAGACATGCATGGGAAATCTCTGCAACCAATCATATTGCTTTGTTGGTTTCTCGGATGCTAGAATGATTCAACCTCAGTTTCAACGGGGGAACATTTTAGATCATGTCAAATCCAAATCCAAGGATGTTCAAGAAATCTTGGAAGCCTGGCTTTTTGACGAAACAGCTATCAACAGACACAGAGAGACAAGCTCCTCTTTACATACCACCCCCCCCCCCAAAAAAAGGCCACCCAAGTATGGAAGGAAATAAACAGTACAGAACATGTAACTTTCAGCAGCCAGTGTGCAGATAGAATACACAGAACAGTACTAGATAAACAAACAAGAAAGAAGAAACTCATCAAGGAAGCATCAAGAAAGAACATTTTCCAAGACTGGAGGGCAAGCCAAGATACACAATCAGTCCCCATGTCCTGATGATGCTATCTAGCCAGGCAATAAATCATCCACAGGAAAACAGCCAAATTCAGAGAACACAAGAATCCAACATATTTTCTGCTACTGGATTTTGCTCTGCCAAGGATTTTAGAAGCCAAGAAAATCAACTTCTAAAGAACTTTTGGAGAGCATCTATGTATGTAGAAGATTCTCCCTCTAGGCAGTGATCACCTTTGTATCAAGATTCTGCTATCCTACTCCTTTTACTCATGAGGAGAAAAAAAAAGATGTTGATTAAGGAGATGATCTCTGGTGTAATTATCTTGGTGGCATGTCTGGAGGACAATAATTTGTTCAGCAATAACATAGACACACTTGGAAAGGAATCTGGAAACTGCAACATATGTTACTAGGGATTCTAAAGTAGACCCTCCTA
The DNA here is from genome assembly GCF_964194415.1 of Vipera berus. Lineage (NCBI taxonomy): Eukaryota > Metazoa > Chordata > Lepidosauria > Squamata > Viperidae > Vipera > Vipera berus. The sequence goes on along the minus strand of NC_138206.1, from coordinate 118,688,228 downwards.
GTAGTTTACAATTTCTCAAGTGATAGTATGCAAAAAACAACAACACATACCTGTATTTCAAAAAAAACAACAACAACCCACCACCATCATTTTCACCTTCACCATCAGCAGAATCACCAAAAGAAGAAGGAAAAAGGTGCACTTAATGATTAGGTTAGATAATTCCACAAATTCACTTGCAATTTGTTGCAGTATTAGACTTGGAACACAGAGGCCTGTAAATTTCCACAGAAAACTGACAAGCATTTAATAGCCCTTCCTTATAGCATGATCATATCTTCAAACGTTCCGAAGGGAGCAAAATGATAGAAAAAGGCAACCGCTTTGATAACGGAATTTTACAGAGATTGTAGTACTCGTAAATAACTATACCAAATGAAATGGAACTGCAAAATGGTTTTTGCATTCTGATTAATTAAAGAAAAGCAACAATATGCCCAGAGGTCATTTCCCTGCCTGCAGAGTTTCATCTGGAATAGCAGCATATGGGAACATTTTAGGGTGACTTCAAAAGTCATCCTTCTTTTTCATGGAATAATAATAATAATAATAATAATAATAATAATAATAATAATAATAATAATAATAATAATAATAATAATAATAATAATAATAATAATAATAATAATAATAATAATAATAATGTTGGAAGGGACCTTGGAGGTCATCTAGTCCAACCCCCTGCTCAGGCAGGAAACCCTAGACCATTACAGACAAATGGCTGCCAAGTCTCTTCTTAAAAACTTCCAGTGTTGGAGCATTCACCACTTCTGGAGGCAGGTTGTTCCACTGGTTAGTTGTTCTAACTGTCAGGAAGTTTCTCCTTAGTTCTAGGTTGCTTCTGTCCTTGACCAGTTTCCATCCGTTGCTTCTTGTCCTGCTTTCGGGCACTTTGGAGAATAGCTTGACTCCCTCTTCTTTGTGGCAACCCCTCAGATATTGGAAATTGACCCAACCTTGTGTAATGGCTGGGCATATTTTTTTTAAAAAAAGTTGCTCATCACTGTAAATTTGGCCCCTAATCTCTTTTAACATGAAGCTTGATTTATATCAGAGTATCCCCTAGAAAAGTAACTCTTGATAAGCAAAGTTAACTGTAGGCTTTAATCAATAACTGTGACACTAGATCGAGATTTTTTATCTTGCCTAAGTTAATGAAATTACTGGTGTAGTGTGTGAGCACCATGGGGATATGTGTGTGTGTGTGTATGTGTGTGTATTTTTTTTGGATTGAGTTACACAAATAATGAGTTGTCACAGTTGTGACTACAGCCTGTGGATGGCCTTAGGTTAGGCTGATACAGGCAATAAGATCTGACCCGTATAAATACCAATAGTGCTGACAGATAAGGACATGTGCTTGTCTTAAAGTGTAACAAATACATTTATTGTCCAATATGTCTCCCCAGGTTAGCTATGGAGAAAGCCTCTGGGCTAACCAAGAAGTCTCACGGCTCCTCTAAAAGCAGATCCAAAGTCTACATTCAGGTGTCAGACTCACTTCCTCCAACAATCTTCTCCAGTCCTGGACAAACTGAAATGCCACTGGTTTAACAAATGGACAAGAGTCCCTCTGGAGATCCTCACTCATCCAGGTCAGGGTTGTCCCAAAGATGCTTTCTTTCAAAAGACAACAGGACTTTTTGGTCCCAGATTCTGTGACCCCCGAAATTAAATCTTGACACACAGACCAAAAAAATAAAAAATAAAAAAATAAATCCAGGAATTCTTGACGTATGGATTTGTTCACTAACACAACTCCAAAACACTTTAAAAAATAATAATAATATGATGGTCATTATTTAATATCTTCGCAAACAACATTTTATTGTTTCAGGTGCTTTCACAGGAGAGGGAGAGAGAGAGAGAGAGAGAGAGGGAGAGGGAGAGGGAGAGGGAGAGGGAGAGGGAGAGGAGAGAGAGAGAGAGAGAGAGAGAGAGAGAGAGAGAGAGAGAGAGAGAGAGAGCATGTATTTTAATAGTCCAATTTCATTTTTGTAATATATTATACACAGCGATGACCCAGTTTTAGGTCATATGAATTGGTACAAAAAGCCAACCCTCCTGGCTTCTATTAGTGATTCTGTTTATATATATAAACATATAAAGAATGGTTCCTAGAATTGGGAACGTCTAGTCTAATGAAGAGAAGGACAAGGGGGGACATTATAACAATGTTCCAATATCTCAGGGGCTGCCCCAAAGAAGAGGGAGTCAAGCTATTCTCCAAAGTGCCCGAAGGCAAGACGAGAAGCAACGGATGGAAACTAACCAAAGAGAGAAGCAACCTAGAACTAAGGAGAAATTTCCTGACAGTTAGGACAATTAACCAGTGGAACAATCTGCCTCCAGGAGCTGTGAATGCTTGAACACTGGAAGTTTTTAAGAAGAGACTTGGCAGCCATTTGTCTGAAATGGTATAGGGTTTCCTGCCTGAGCAGGGGGTTGGACTAGAAGACCTCCAAGGTCACTTCAAAGTCTGTCTATTCTATTCTATTCTATTCTATTCTATTCTATTCTATTCTATTCTATTCTATTCTATTCTATTCTATTCTATTCTATTCTATTCTATTCTATTCCATGATCTGGAGAAATGCAGATGTTCACAAGATAGTATCGAAAAATGAGTATTGTTCAGGTTTTTTTTCCTGCCATTAACTGCTCATCCCGTGTTATGCTGCCAAGTTATGGTAGGCATCCGTTATGATGCTTTAATTTGGATTTCAGCCCAAATACAAGAGGCTTCCTGCTCTAGAATTCTATGTCTACATCAGAGTCTAAGGCTGAAGTTGGTAACATATTTGTAACTTTGCAAAGCATACTTCAAAGCACCCAGGATTAAATTCTTAATGTTCTTGCATGGCTAAGTGGCAGTGGATTTTTGATTTGTTCTATTTTTTTGGTGGGGAAAAAAAAGCAATTTGCAAGGTGCAAAGGGACCGACGTGCTCAGGAATGTTAAGTATCTCAGTCCTAAACCATGCACAAACTTTGTGAAATAAGAACGGCATTTAGCAAAACCTTGTGCATTGATTACATCTCTGCAAACGTAGGATAAGTGGAGAGTAAAGGTCAACCGATTAAATATGCCGTTTAATCAGCAAATTATGTAAATGAACACAAATGAAATACACCATTCAAACGATTATGATCAGGAAAACACGCTGCTCCATCAAGGTAAGAGGGTGACGCTGTGGTTTCCTTGTCAGGATCAAAAAAAAAAAAAGTTTTGCAATCACTCTAAAAAAACCCCAATAAAACATAACACTTCACTGAGAACAAAAAACAGGTCAACAAACCAAGAAAAACACCAGTATTGTGTTTGTGGGCATGGGGGTAAGAGAGAGATGTTACAATAAATGGAAACATGGCAGGCAAAAATGGTAAGGATAAAAAGCTTAAAGTATGAACATATAACATAGAGATGGAAGGGACCTTGGAGATCTTCTAGTCTAACCCCCTGCTTTAACAGGAGATCCTACACCATCTCAGACAAACGGTTCTCCAATCTCTTCTTAAAAACTTCCAGTGTTGGAGCAGTCACCACTTCTGGAGGCAGGTTGTTTCCCTGATGAATTGTTCTAACGGTCAGGAAATTCCTCCTTACTTCTAGGTTGCTTCTCTCCTTGGTTAGTTTCTGTCCGTTGCTTCTTGTCCTGCCTTCAGGCGCTTTGGAACATAAGGTGACCACCTCTTCTTTATGGCAACCTCTTAGATTTTGAATTTGAATTTTATTGAATTTATATACCGCCCTTTCCCGTAGGACTCAGGGCGGTTTACAGGGCATAAAAAACGTCAATACAAAAATTAAGAACAATTAAAAGATTAAACTAAATCCCTGAAAAAAATATAAAACATATAAAACCCCAGTTAAAACCCCAATTAAAACTCAGCTTGGGCCGGAAAGCTCGAAGAGCCAGGTCTTCAGGTCTCGGCAAAATGATCGAAGGTCGGGGGCAGTCCTCAGCTCCACTGGCAGCTGGTTCCAAAGGGCAGGCGCACCCACTGAGAAGGCCCTCTCCCTGGGGATCACCCGTCGGCAATCTCTCACCGGCGGTACCCTGAGGAGGCCCTCCCTGTGGGAGCGCACTGGACGAAGGGAACTTGATGCCGGCAGCAGGTGTTCCCTCAGATATCCTGGACCCAAGCCATTTAGGGCTTTATAGGTCATCACCAGCACCTTGAATCTCACCCGGAGGGCAACCGGAAGCCAATGCAGCTCATGTGTTACATGGGAGTAACGGGAAACCCCCATCACAACTCGCGCGGCTGCATTGGAACACTGCTATCATGTCACCCCTAGTCCTTCTTTTCATTAGACTAGAGACATACCCAATTCCTTTAACCTGAAGCCTGTTTCTCTCATTTTGATGGATAAAGAACAGTGAGTAATTCATGGGATGAATTTTGTTCTTGAAATATGTCCACAGACTACAGTTCACTAATCAACAACTGAATTTGTTTTTGCCTCCACATATGACTCCTGTTTGGAATTAGTCTGCATTCTGCTATTTTCAAAGCTAACACTCTGGCAAAATGTACTAACCCATGTTCTTAAACATCTATATATATATGTGTGTGTATGTGTGTAATTCCAATAAATAAACTCAATGAATCCATGCAGTTCTGGTCTTCAGTTTTCTTTCAATGAGTCTTTTTCTGCCTTACAAAGCTCCAACTAAATAGGCTCCAGGGCTGTTCCACTGAATATCTTGATTAATTTGTAACATTGCTTGCTTTAGTTTACTTTGCTTGAATACTAAGGATAATCGAGCTGGGCCTATACTTGATATAATCAAGGGAACAGGGTCAAAATGCCAGGAGAATAAAATTCAATTGCAAGTAAGCGGTTTCTTTTGGGAAAAAAAAACATAATCCATCTTCCAGAAATCCTAGAGTAAATAATAAGTGTGTGTGGTGGTGGGGAGTAATAGAAGCACATTATTTTTATGCTATTATCATCCTGAAGACTTTTTACCTAACCATGAAAGTCACTGAAATCCACTTTTAAATGTCAGCTCCTGTGCTGATGGAAAAAGGGTATATTGTATCGTAGCATATAATGATAATGCTCAGCATTTCTGGATCAGCAAGCTGGACTAAGCAGGCTTGCAAGAATCCACTTTATTATTATTATTATTATTATTATTATTATTATTATTATTATTATTATCATCATCATCATCATCATCATCATCATTATCATTATCATCATCATCATTATTATTATTATTATTATTATTATTATTATTATTATTATTATTATTATTATTATTAACAAAACAAAAATAAACAGGAGCGCAAAGCCCACCAAGCAAAGTAAGTCAAAAGGGATCTATAATGAGCTCAATCCAAGAATATGCTTTTAGCATCAGAATTGCTTTTTTCTCTCTTAAGAACCAATTTTTTTCTAGCCTTTAGCACTCAGATGCAAAAATCCTTAATGAGTGACTAATCATCCAAAATCTATCAACAGATTTCAAATTAATTTGTTGTTGTTGTTGTTTTTTCCAAGATGTCCCGAGCATTTGGAACAATGTTCTGTTATGTGCAGCTTAAAAACAGCTGATTAAGGACGCCCGACGTTACTGTCAGTCAAATTGAGAGGAAGAGGAGTTCAAGAAGAGTGATTTGTTCATGAAATTAATCTGCGATTTTAAAGGCTCTTTAGAAATATTATGCGCTTATTATACAGAAGGAAGCTAAAGCGGACCATGGGCTACACAACTGAAATTTTGTATATGGTCAATGGCCAGGAGGGGCCATAATTATATTACAAAAATAAATAAAACACAAAATAGAAATAAAATATGAAATACAAAATCCTGGATAACTGTTCCACTACCTTCTCTTATTCTTTTCATTCTTATCATTATTATTACTATTATATTAGGATTATTACTTTTGTTGTACACTGAGAGCATGTGCACCGGAGGCAAATTACTTCTTTGTGTATCACACTTGGCCAATAAAGTATTCTCTTCTCTTCTCTTCTCTTCTCTTCTCTTCTCTTCTCTTCTCTTCTCTTCTCTTCTCTTCTCTTCTCTTCTCTTCTCTTCTCTTCTCTTCTCTTCTCTTCTCTTCTCCTCTCCTCTCCTCTCCTCTCCTCTACTCTACTCTACTCTACTCTACTCTACATTCTATATTCTACTTTACTCTATTCTACTCTACTCTAGTCTGTTCTGTAAAAAATATGCTGAGCCAGTATTTTCAGCTGGTTTTCCTTGCATTTATTTACTTACTAAGCTTATATTCCCTTAAGATTCTCATGTCTTACTAATTTCTAGTGATTCCATCAAAGATATGATTATGATGACTATAGATCTCTTTAGGGACCCAAGATGTGCACTTCTGTGGGGATCAATACCTCCACCTCATCAATTCTACACTGGATTAATCAACTAAATAAATCTTATTTTTTATAAAATAAAAGAAGCCACCAGTTACCCCAGTGTTTTAAAATGTCAGCTTTCACTATTTCTTTTCTTTTTTCTCTCTCTTAATAATAATAAAGTTGGAAGGAACATTTGGGGGGGTCATCTAGTCCAACCCCTGCTTAGGCAGGAAACCCTATACCATTTCAGACAAATGGCTGTCCAGTCTCTTCTTAAAAACTTCCAGCGTTGGAGCATTCACAACTTCTGGAGGCAGGTTGTTCCACTGGATAATTGTTCTCACTGTCAGGAAATTTCTCCTTAGTTCTAGGTTGCTTCTCTCCTTGGTTAGTTTCCAACCGTTGCTTCTTGTCCTTTCCTCTGATGATTTGGAGAATAGCTTGACTCCCTCTTTTTGGGGCAGCCCCTGAGATACTGGAACACGGCTATCATGTCCCCCCTCGTCCTTCCCTTCATTAAACTACACATATCCAATTCCAGCAACCGTTCCTTGTATGTTTTAGCCTCCAGTCCCCTGATCATCTTTGTTGCTCTTCTCTGCACTCTTTCTAACATCTCAACATCTTTTTTTTTTACATTGTGGTGACCCAAACTGGTTCTTCTGTTGTTACTGTATTTGCTTTCTGTAACCTGCCATCTTCCAGTAGCTATCTCAGCCGATAATTTGTTTTGAAATTATTTCTCCATCGTGCAATATTTTATTGCTTTTCTTTCTGAAGAAGATCCTTGGCCCTCTCCTTCTCTCCTTCCAGATTTCATCGAGTTACACTGTCCCCTTATTTTGTTGGTCTCTCACCTTTGTGCCTTCTTCCCAGTGGCACTGGTAAACATGGCTCCATTTGATTTCATTTCTACATTTCCTTAGCATGCTGCTCGCTGGCACTTATCGGATTATTAAAGACGCCAAATTGGGCTAGGCCGAGAGTCGATTCCTTTAAGGCCTGACTGCACACAGCCTCTGCAAATGTGCTGTCTCAGAGTGTGGTGCAAACCTTGTCTCAGTCGAATGTGTAAAGCAGATGTTTTGTTTTTTTGTTTGTTTTTCCTCTTCTTCTTCATAAGGAAAAGAGGTTGAGTATTCATTTTAGGTCTCCCGATTAAACTGCTACGAATGAGGTCATCCATTTTGACGCACAAGAAACCTACTCGGGATGAGAGGACAGGGCTAAAGGGAATGGCTGGATGGCCGCTACATGGCAAGATCTGTGCCTCTAAGCAATTGCTCCACCTAGGGACTTTCACATTTTTGCAGGCCAGCTTCGGTGATTGAAAAACGCACACACTTTCAGGATTTTATTTGCCGATGGACATCCATATAAATCCTTGATGGAGACAATCTCCAATTCGTGCATGGGTACAACGTTACCACATAGTCTGATCAATTTGGCTCAAATCTTTCAGAAGACCGGAGGAAAGAAAGAGTTAACTTGGTGATTTCCAGACACTTCACCTTCCACAAGACTTTTGCAATCTACTTACTTTTTCCTCTTCTGCAGAAGCTGTTCCTCCTGAATATTTCACGCAAAGGTTACTGAAGGAGCTGCAAGGTTTTTTTTCCTAGACCAGGGGAGTCTTTTCTGAGAAGATCCCCGTGTTTGATTGCTTGATGCCCAGACATTCACCTAAGGCGACAGGAAGACAATAACAACTCGCATAAATGCAATCTTTTTTTCCCCATGTATTAATTGTAAGGCACCGCCTAAAATTAAATTGCGGGCATATAAACCTAGCTGTATTTTGTACTTTCTTATATATACACCTTCAACTTATATATACACCTTCAACTCTACGTGGGGAAAAAACCCGAATGACCAAAGATCCACATACAAACACCCACGAAAACCTCAGAAAACAAACCCAAATGACGAAAGATCCATATATACATATACATATACATATACATATACATATACATATACATATACATATACATATACATATACATATACATATACATATACATATACATATATATATATATACACACACACACAGTATATATATATATGAGTGTATACACACACAGACATAGACACACACACATAGATAGATAGATAGATAGATAGATAGATAGATAGATAGATAGAGATAGATAGAGATAGAGATAGATAGATATAGGGATAGAGAGAGATGGATAGATAGATAGATAGATAGATAGATAGATAGATAGATAGATAGATAGATAGATAGATAGATAGATAGATAGATAGGCACATTGGCACACATTAAAAATGAAATTGAGTTGCTTGCTCTCAAAGTGTACACATACATAACACATAAAGTTTAAACATATTATATACAATATATATATACACACATATATATATATATAAACATAAACATAAATATTAATCACTGTCCATCTTGAAAACATAAGGGAAGTAGGAAGCTTTAGAGTTCGCGAGGTTATATACATATACATATAGATATACACAAATACAGACATACACACACACACAGAGAGAGAGAGAGAGAGAGAGAGAGAGAGAGAGAGAGAGAGAGAGAGAGAGAGAGAGAGAGAGAGAGAAAGAGAGAGAGAGAGAGAAACACACATCCTGCAGGAGCTGAATCTCAAACTGATCACTGGGCTCATAACCTTTTTGCAAAGCAAGATCAGCAGTGGAAGAGAAGCAATATTTCAGAGAAGCTTGGTTGACATTAGGTGATCCTTTAGCTGAGAAAAAAACTTGATAACATCTTCAAAAAAGAAAAAGGAAAAAAAAACACCCTGAAGTGCTCTGGAGGACAGCTTAAAAACCACAGGGATATTAAATATTCCTCGAGAAAACATCCATCTTGTAATAAGGAGACAGATTCTGAATATGGAAAGCTGTCCTTCTCTTTACCTCCCCTTATAATAAAAAAAAACACAACAACAACTCGCTCGCTCTCTTTGAGGAAGGAGTCAACATTTTTGAATATGCTCTATTTGTTTACTCACTGAGGGGGGGAAAGAAAGATAAGGCATGGTGAAGGGGTAGATAAAGTGTGATGGCAAAGCACCATTATAGATAGCAGAGTATCAGCAATTGGCAAGATACCCACTTGCAAAACCAGAGTTATTTACTAGACTTTAGTTACTTTTTTTCTTTCCCGGGCCCTAAAGTGAGACGACCACAAAAAAAAAAAATCTGGTCAGGGATGAAATGCTTTCACTCTTTCTGAGAAGAAAACCTGCAAGATACTTTCTTGAATTAAACGGACAAATGAACAAAAACTTGTAGCTTTGTGTCTTTGCCATACCATAAGGCAGGGCTTTTCAACCTTTTCACCCATTGTACCACTTTTAGGATATGGCAACATCCGAGTACCACCAGTTGCCTAGCAAGGGGTCAAAAACTTGATGACCAAAAAAAAAAAGGAAAAAATTGATGAAGTACAGGTAGTCCTCGACTTACAACAGTTGGCTTAGTGACTGTTTGAAATTACAATGCATTCTGGCAGCCTCAACTGTTGTTATTTGATATGGTTGTTTTTTTGCATTGCTGCAGTTGTTTCCCTTTGGATCAGTCCATTCACATCTTTGTCTTCCTTTCCAACAATTCTTGACCTTGGTCAAGATGGAACTGAATTAATTGACTTCTTTGGTTGACTACCTTTTATTGATCCTTTAGGAAACTCTTTAGATTTGAATGTAACTTCCAAAATATGGTCTAAAAGGCTTATGGAACTCAGGGAAGTAATGTTTTATTCCCTGTTGGAAATTTAAAAAACTACTAAGAACCTGGAAGTGTGCTGGGTGGAAAAGGGCCTTAGTTAACTCATCATTTCACGGCAATAGCCCCAGAGGAGATGGTATTGTTTTGGAGAGTTGTTAAAACTCTCTGCTCCGTGACAAAAGCATCTTGGACTGGAGAAACTACCACATTTCCCCCAGGTTAATTTTAGCCCCAAGCTGGGATTTGGCTCTCTGAAATTTCACCTGTCTCCTTTGTCCAAACTGAATCCACAGCTATGGAAACTTTCATTATTTACTTAATCCATGAATTTATGGAATCTGTCTCTGTAGCTTCCCGATTCACAAATTATGACTCTAGGTAACTGGCATTGGGTTCAGCCAGAGAAATGAAACACAAGTAAAACAACATCAATGACAGTGAAGATAATATTCTGTAAAGCAGCTGAAGGCAGAACAAGAAGCAACGGATGGAAACCAATCAAGGAGAGAACCAATCTAAAAGTAAGGGAAAAATTTCCTGACGGTGAGACCAATCAATCAGTGGAATGGCTTGGCTCCAAAAATTGTGGAGGCTCCATCACTTGGGGGTTTTCAAGAAGAGATTGGACAAACATTTGTCTGATGTGGTATAGGGTTTCCTGCTTGAGCAGGGGGTTGAACTAGATGACCTCCAAGGTCCCTTCCAACTCTGTAATTCTATCCTAATGCTTCAAAGATGAACCACAATCATTCCTCCTAAACCCTCACAAAAACATCTTATTAAGAGAAGAGCTCTGCAGAAGATCAACTGTCTCAAGGTCATCTGAATCTCAGCAGCATGCTAATCTGTAGCTCATGTGCCATTACAAAGAAAATCCACTTTATGAGTCAAATCTTTAGTCATGGTTTCACTGGGGGTGACCAGGTTCAAGCCCACCCTGTGTGCTCTTGTGACATGGGCAGAAATAATCAAAGACAATCTTTCTGCCACAAGGCAAAGGGGACCAGGTTGTTCACCAAAGCACCAGATCGAAGGACGAGAAACAATGGTTGGAAACTGATCAAAGAGAGAAGCAGCCTGGAACCCGGGAGAAACAGTGAAGGCAATCAACCAGTGGAACAGCTTGCCACCAGAAGTTGTGGTGCCTCCATCACTGGAGATTTTTAAGAGGAGACTGGACATTCACCTGTCTGAGATGGTATATAGGTTCTCTTGCTTGAGCAGGGGGCTGGACTAGAAGACCTTCAAGGTCCCTTCCAGCCCTATTCTATTCTATTCTATTCTATTCTATTCTATTCTATTCTATTCTATTCTATTCTATTCTATTCTATTCTATTCTATTCTATTCTATTCTATTCTATTCTATTCTATTCTATTCTATTCTATTCTATACCATGTAGGCCTCATGTACCAGAAAAATAACATGTCTCCTGTGTGTGACCCATGCATGACTTTTCTTTACAAGTGGTGCATGGATATAGAACAGTTTTAAGGAGTGTTATCCATTAGTTTTTTCCAAAAATAGAATTTTAATGGGGATTGGGAGTTGTTGTCATATCTTTCAGCACCAAACATGCTGAAAGAAGTTAACAGAGGGCTAAAATAAGTAGTGTGTGGGCCTGGGCATGTGGGTGAGTTTTAGATGTTCCCACACAGACCTATTTTTAATAGGATACAAATGAATGCTCTTCCCACTATTCACGGAGGCAAATGACATGAAGCAAATGTGTACACTTATTTTGGGTTTTTTTTGTGTGTGTTGCAGTTGTTACCCTGGAGTGGGAGGGGGATCTGTTTTTTTGGCAGCCATTGTAACCGTAAGCGCGATGTTAAAAATAAGCATAATGTTCTATTTCCTACTGCCTGTTCATACGGTGGGGAGCTCCGTACATTGCAAAGAAAGGTCTCCCAAGCCACAGGAGATTAAAACAGAGTTAAGAGACTGCTCTTAAGTGCATGCTAAAACGGAAATGTTTAAAATGCCTCCTTCCACCACTGAGCACAATGCTGCATTTGAAAACTCGTGCTTGATCAATGGACTGGAATATAATGACTTTTTGTGCTGGGTAAAGCATGCAACCTGATTGTTGTCTCATTGGTTATGACATGGCTAGATGTACAGCATATTATTTCCTTCTCTGCGGATTGCTGGAGTGCGATTTCAATTCATCCTTGCAGAGTCGCAAAGCTGTAGAAGGCACTTTCTAGCACAAAATGGTATTGCTCTCCCAGTTCTGCATTGATCTAGTCTTAAATTTACAATGGCAACTCTCTGCAGTTTCTTTAATAAAGATACTGTTAAGCTGTCCTCTGCAGTCAGGGATGTTTTAATCTAGATTGCGGTGCTGCAGGAGGAGGAATCATTTTATAGCCAAAGTGAGCATTTGTGGCCTCAACGCCGAGCCATCTCGAGTTTCATTAGCAATTTAATTTAACGTGTGAGAAACTTGGACTGTTAACAATCTTTAACCTCTCAATGCTGGCCTGTTAGGAAGGGTACGGATGTGTTTGGTTCGGAAATTGGTTTACAGAGCTATTTGACTGAATTTGCAAACCAGTGCCTGGCTGAATCTGATTGCCAAGTCAACTCAAAGCATCGAATCAAACTGGCGTGCTTTTGAATAATTTTGGACCGCTTTCTGCGGCTACGATTTTATCCTGAATTGAATTGGACCAGTTTGGGTTATTTGATTTAAAATGGTTCAGACATCCAAACAGAATCAAATTGATTTTCACAAATTAATTCGGAAGTGAAATTGAATGGATTTGATTTTTTAAGAACGGTTTTTGGAAAATTGATTGGAAGCCTGCCTGATTCTAACCCGCCTTGTATGTGTGATGTCGTTGTAATATTACATGAGATTTGTGAAAGGTTTTGCTCATATATCATATATCAGAGTTAGTGGTTGGTTTAATTATGACGTGTGGAACAGGACAAAATGTCTGAATAGGCTGAATGAGCTAAGCATGATGTAAGAGCCCTGACTTTATGTATGGGCGTGACATGCAGTGTGCGACTTCATAATACAATTTGTGCGGTATATGTGTATGAGAGGGAAGGACACATTATAGCCGCAGATGCTCCTGTTTTGCCTTATCTAATGGATTAAAAATACAGCAGGTAAATAAACTTTAAAAAGCCTCTTATTTCTGGCAGACTGAGTCTCTACTTAAACCCCATTGGAGCAGGTGAATAAGTAATCAGGATCGTAGAGCAGAAACAAATGAGGATAAAGCTCTATAAAACAATGATAGATTGCTAGATAGACAGACAGACGATAGACAATAGGGGTAGATAGATGATAGAGAGATAATAGAGAATAATAAGATGGTAGAGATGGTAGAGAGATAGAAGATAGAACATGGAGATAGATAGAAGATAGAACATGGAGATAGATAGATAGATAGATAGATAGATAGATAGATAGATAGATAGATAGATAGATAGATAGATAGATAGATAGATAGATAGACAGACAGACAGACAGACAGACAGACAGACACAGAGAGAGAGATGGATAGAGAGAGAGATGGATAGATGGATAGATATATATATAGAGAGAGATAGAAATAGCAATTCCTTTATGGGACAAAATTCAACCACTTTCTCCTTTTTAAGCATTGATAAGAATTATTTAAAGTGTTTCTTGGTCCTAAAATGGCATTGATGGTTTAGAATGTAACACAGCACAAGATGAGCTCTTGGTACCATATGGGTAGACACTAATACTTTTTGTGCAAAAGGACTGATAGAAGTATATTCAAAACATGCTTTCCTCAGACTTCTGCTATAAGATGGGCAAGCTATGGAGAGGAGGAGGAGGAGGAGGAGGAGGAAGAGAAGGAGAAGGAGAAGGAGAAGGAGAAGGAGAAGAAGAAGAAGAAGAAGAAGAAGAAGAAGAAGAAGAAGAAGAAGAAGAAGAAGAAGAAGAAGAAGAAGAAGAAGAAGAAGAAGAAGAAGAAGAAGAAGAAGAAGAAGAAGAAGAAGAAGAATTTTCACACTTATTATATTGTTCTCTTATTTCTTTGGACATCCATGGCTTTTACGCACTGGTTCAGCCGCTTGTTAGGTTCCATGAATCCCAGTGGCCTTCGCTCTCCAGGACAGGTCTACAGGCAGTGTATTTTCCCTCCACTGTTTCGCTCTCCAATTGAGTGATAAATATAAAAGGGGGCAGTCTCAGTGGGGAAAAGAGTCATTCAAGCAAAGGAAATGCAATCCTTTACCATGTTTTTGGGTGTCTCTGAGAACTGACCAGATTTCTTACAGTATAAAGCTTTAAAGCAACTTTCCAGCTGTCAATCTGTCTAAGTGAAACTCTTGAAGGAAGAGGGATGATTAAAGACCATCCTCAACTGGTGACAAGTAAAAGATCTGTACAACCCTTTCGCTGTTTCCCATGACTAGCACGAGGCAAAGTGCGTGATGAAAACCAGGACTCATTTACAGAATTAATTGTGAAAATGAGGGAATGAATTTACATCTGCTTAATTTGCCTAATGGCTTGGGGTGGCAAGACTCAGCTGTGACAATGCAGAAATTATTTTGAGCGTTTTGCTTGTAATGAGCATTTTTTCATTGATAATTACAACCCCATCTACTCTGCCTTGAGAAATGATACAAGAACAACAGCAACAACAACGGCAGCAGCAACAACAACAACAACAACAACAACAACAACAACAACAACAACAACAACAACAACAACAACAACAATAATAATAATAATAATAATAATAATAATAATAATAATAATAATAATAATAATGTTGGAAGGGACCTTCATGGTCATGTAGTCCAACCCCCTGCTCAGGCAGGAAACCCCTATACTATTTCAGACAAACGGCTGTCCAGTCTCTTCTTAAAAACTTCCAGTGTTGGAGAATTTACAACTTCTGGAGGCAGGTTGTTCCACTGGTTAATTGTTCTCACTGTCAGGAAGTTTCTCTTTAGTTCTAAGTTGCTTCTCTCCTTGATTAGTTTCCATCCATTGCTTCTTGTCCTGCCTTCAGGTGCTTTGGAGAATAGCTTGACTCCCTCTTCTTTGTGGCAACCCCTGAGATATTGGGACCCTGCTATCATGTCCCCCCTCGTCCTTCTCTTCATTAAACTAAAAAGGTAAAGGTAAAGGTTCCCCCGCAAATGCGTGCTAGTCGTTTCCGACTCTAGGGGCCGGTGCTCATGTCCATTTCAAAGCCGAAGAGCCAGCACTTGTCTGAGGACGTCTCTGTGGTCATGTGGCCAGCATGACTGGACGCCAAAGGCACACGGAACGCTGTTACCTTCACACCATAGTGGTCCCTATTTTTCTACTTGCATTTTTACGTGCTTTCAAACTGCTAGGTTGGCAGAAGCTGGGACGAGTAACAGGTGCTCACTCTGCTACGCGGCACTCGGGATTCGACCCGCCAAACTGCTGACCTTCTGATCGACAAGCTCAGCATTAAACTAAACTAGACATACCCAATTCCAGCAATTCCCATTAAACTAGACATACCCAATTCCAGCAACCGTTCCTTATAGGGTTTAGCCTCCAGTCCTCTGATCATTTTGCAGACACTCAATGGATTACCTTACAGCATCCTAAAGCTGCTCTTGTCCAGCACTGATGTTGGCCTAAATCTAAGCCATTTTTCTTCCATTTTCCCAGTTTAGGTCAGTAAAATTCATTGTGGCTAGTGTTGAGAAGCATCACAACCAGATGGCAAAGTGATTTTATAACCCTTGCCAGACATGTAGACCAATTTGTTCAAAACGTAACCATATCTTTATATAAATATAGAGCTTAGGACTGCCACTGACCTTCGCTCATTCCGCCGGGACCTGAAGACTTGTCTCTTCGAGCTTTCTGGCCTGGACTGAGAATATTAACTGGGGTTTTAATTGTATTTTAATTGTTATTGGGGTTTTTAGTTTCAAGGTTAGTTTAATCATTTTAATTGTTTTTAATCTATGTAATTTGTTGTACTGTTTTAAAAAAAACCTTGTGAACCGCCCTGAGTCCTACAGGAGAAGGGCGGTATATAAGTTTAATAAAATAAATAAAATAAATAAATAAATAAATTGATTTTTTCCCTTCTGTGACCTACTTATTTTTCCTTCCTTCCTTCCTTCCTTCCTTCCTTCCTTCCTTCCTTCCTTCCTTCCAAGATCTGCCCACCCACCACTTTCCAGATGTGATTTCAGAGAAGGAGGGTGAGTTTGAATCAGCAAAGGAAAGCACAGAGCTGAGTATTGGTCAGAATTGGGGCTGGGAGAGTGGTAGCCTGATAGAGTAGCCTCACTGGGTCAACCAGATGAGCAATAGGTTAAGGCCGAGTGAGACAAGCTACAGCTGCAGCAAGCTGACCAGGCAAGATCCAGGAGCTAGGACTGGAAGCAGCTGCCACCCATTAGCAATGAGGAGTAGGTCCACACTTCTCCTGATTCAAGGACATATAGAGCAGAGAGGAGACAGGCTCATCACTGGTTGGCTAGCCCAGGGGTCTTCAAACCTGGCCCTTTTATGACTGGTGGACTTCAACTCCCAGAATTCCTGAGCCAGCCACGCAGAGGGGAAAGGGAGAGGTTTTCAAGCTGAGCCATGCTGGCTCAGGAATTCTGGGAGTTGAAGTCCACAAGTCATAAAAGGGCTAGGTTTGAAGACCCTTTGGCTAGACTATTTGTCAGGAGACAATCTTGCCTCTCACGAAGAGCTGCACCAACGTTGCCTGCTTAATCCGACACTGAGGACTTGAGTGTTGCTGGTGCAACATGCCCAGTTCTGTGCCTTGTATGTTTGTGCTGTGTAAACTGACCTGCTTTCTTGGACTTTTTGTGGGCCTGTTGGACACAGTTACTCAGGGACTCTTGCCATGTTGAGTTACAATCTGAACCTGCACAACAGGGGTGCTTTCTGAAGACCAGTTTGTGCAGTTTGAATAAAAATCTGTATAACTCTTGCAGTGTGTGTGTGTGTGGGGAGGGAGTGGGGCCGCACAACTTTCTCTCTCCTCTTTTCTTACTTCCCTCCCTTCCCTTCTTCTCTTCCTCCCTCCCTCTCTCCCTCCCTCCCTCTCTCTCTCTTTCTCCCTCCAGACTGGAGAATGAAAATGTAGTCGGCGATCGTATTTCTGCTATATCTGTTGCTACCCTCCAGGAACAGTTGGTGGCTTGAATTCCCAACAGGACCACTTGGCAAAACAGATAGAGCAGTAACACTTAGACTTATATTCCGCTTTACAGCCGTCTCTAAGCTGTTTAGAGTCGGCATCTTCCCCCCACCCGCAACAAACTGGCTCCAAATTTTGCTAACCTCTGAAGGGTGGAAAGCTGAGTTCCAACCTTGAGCCAATGAGAATCGAACTGCTGGCAGCCAGCAGTCAGCAGAATTAGCCTGCAGTACTGCATTCTAACCACTGTGCCACCACGTCTCTCTGTTGAAGGACAACTGGTCAGCACCTTTGATTTTTTGCATACGATCAGAAGTCAGAGACAAAAGTGCAGAAGACGGGAGGGAAAGAACATTGCTCACAAGATGGCTATCATACCTTTCAACCGGCTGTTATACAGTACTTGATTGAATAATGATGAGATCAGATAAATTTGTGGATGTACATCTATTCCCATTAGGAGCAAACGGGCCTGATCAATCCAACAGTTCACTTCAAATTAACTTGATTTTCTAAGCTGAATCAAAGATCTTAATCACATGAGGTCAGTGGACTGGGTCAAATCAAATATTCTAAAATCAAATCAGAGCCAATATACCCGTCCCTATTGCCCATCTTACTGCTGAGATGTATGGGCGTGTGTTTATGAGTGACAAATTGCGCATCTGATAAAGGCATTTAAAAAAAAGGTAACACGGTCCAATTAAAAAGGCTTTCAATTATGCTGACCCAGATCTCTAACATTGTCTTCTGCGGTCCTTAAGGAACCCAAATCAATTCAAAAAGGGTCTTTAAATTCTTCCGGAGTTAAACATAAGAAGCCTGTTTCTGATCCACTTGAATGTGGTTAAACTTCAGCTGATGTCAATGGAGATTTCTTTATGAGAATCGAGACCCTTGAATGGCGCCCGTAGAACAATGTTTCTGCTTCCTTCAAAAAATTTAACAGGCTTGGGCAGCGCCCATAACTCAAAATATTGTTAAAGTGCCTCAGCTATTGAAAAATTTATGATGGCTTGAGGCAGGGGGGGTCACTGGTGTGTGGCCAGCGATTGGACAAAGGAAAAAAAAATCTCTCCCTCTAATGTTCCGAGACATCAATAATCTCTTCTCCTTTTTTCCCCCATCACTCTGTAGGTTACCTTTAGTAGTTTGCTACAAAGCTTTCATTATAAATTGACAGCTGCTTACAGAAGCAGTTCATGACTTGGCCCATATCTGAGATAAAGGGGGAGAGAGAGAAAGAGAGAGAGAGAGAGAGAGAGAGAGAGAGAAAGAGAGAGAGAGAGAAAGAGAAAGAGAAAGAGAAAGAGAGAGAGAGAGAGAGAGAGAGAGAGAGAGAGAGAGAGAGAGAGAGAGAGAGAGAGAGAGAGAGAGAGAGAGAAAGTTGGGTTATTTCAGCTCGATATAGCTTGCACTATTTTTCCAGCTCACATTCGCTGAAATGCCGTAAATCATATTGACCTGCAAGCCACTCAGTTAGATTTGGCATTTTCCCATTTCCCAGCTGCTGTTATGACACTTTCCTAAACTGTTAGAATACAAGCGTAGTTATCAATATTGCATCTGTTTCTGGGACAAAGGAGTCATATTACCTAATGTCTCTTTCCTGAGTCTTAAGGAAAGAGAAAGATGACAACGGAGGGCAGTGGTCCCGTCGTATCTCTACAAGAACGATTTTGGTACAGTCCCCCAAATAACCCAGGTCATGGATAGCCATGACCTGGATGACCGAGACTCTCCGTAGACAATTTTGGTACTGCTTGTTGTAAGGAAAAACTCAGCCACCAAGCCTGGGTTACAGGTAGTCCTCGCTTTACAGCTCCTCTCTAGTTGTGCATGTCACACCTTTGCTACGGGAGCTGCATTGGCTACCAGTTTGCTTCTGGGTACCAATTCAAGGTAGTGGTTACCCACTTAAAACCCCTCATGATATGTCCCAAAGGTGCTTTCTTTTTCCACGAAGCAACTGGACTTCCTTGTTTTTCTTGAAGATGTTTCCCTTCTCACCCAAGAAGCTTCTTCCGCTCTGACTGAATGGTGGGGAATGGAAGGATTTATACTTCTTGCAGACAGCTGGTCATTTGCATTCTTTTAGTGAGTTGTTGAAGCCCCCGGTTGGTTTATCTGCAGTGGTGGGATTCAGCCAGTTTGCACCACTTCAACAAAACCGGGAGCTAATCTTTTCTTGCCCAGGCCTGGAATGGACTTCCGGAAGCGGCATCCACACAGAGAACCGGTTGTTCACACATGTTTGAATCCCACCACTGCTTATCTTTGTCCTCAGGGTCACCTGAGTAGTGCAAATGGGTGTGGAGCCTTCTGTTGAAAAGATTGTGTTGAAGATTGGAGATAGATGATGTTGTGTCCCTCCCCCTCTGTTGATGGAGGGCTGTTCTTTGGGACAACCATGACCTGGATGACTGAGAATCTCCATAGAGATTCTTCATGACATGGGACCAGACAACCTGAAGAAAGATCTCATCCCAATTCAGTCTTCCAGTCCCAATTGGTCAGGCAGGGAGAGTATGTTGAAGGTCGTGTGAAATTAAATAATTTTGACTGCTGGGGTCCAGGAATGGAGCCTTCTGTTCAAGTGCCCCTGCCCTTTGGGACATTCTCCCCCAGATACAGTATGAAGCATGCCCAGACTTTTCTGGTTTTCTGAAAGACCTGGCTCTATCAATTGACATGGAGGCTGAAGAGAGACATCCAAGCCTGAAAGTGGCTGGTTTTGTGAGGATGTTGGTTTCGTGAGGATCCCTCTGCCTTTTCAGACTTGTTGTCAGTTCTGAAAACATTGACATGTTTTTGCACTGACAATATAAGAGACAGCCTTTTGTTTAAACTGCTTCACTTTGAATCTTGAAGGGAGGGAATTTTCTAACAACTATTTTGAGAAGATGAGAAAAGCCCGCGTACAGAATGGGAAGTGAAACCTCACATGTAAAACTAATTGGATAATGTGATTTATGACGTGTAGATAAGGGCGGGGATTGTGTGTGTATTATGATGGGTTTGGTGGGAGGAGATTTCAGATCCTGGCATCCCTCCATGAGTGCAGATGTTTGGTTTCATTACAAAGACTTTTAGATAAATAATATGCCTGCAACTTGTTTGAATTGTCTCATTAATCGGAACCATGACACTTGTACTATCTTAACGTTAACTCTTAAATCTGTTTCAACTTTCTCGTATTTATGTGTTGTTGTTTTTTTGTAATACTTTTTTATGTTTTATTGTAAACCACCCAGAGACACTTAGGTTACAGGGGCACTGTAGAAATGAGATAAATAAATAAACTGAACAGGAATAACTAACAAGAATTGGGCAGGGACATTTCAGCGAGAGCCCTTATCAATTATTTCCTTCCCAGCATATACATTCTTACTTTATGATCATAGCTAAGAAAAATCAGAGTGATTTTTTTTTAGGAAGGAGAACTGTAAAGCATCAAACATTTCTTGACCCTGAAAGAATTGATAGGACAGCTGAAGCCTCTAAATGGGGAAACGGGATCACTCACAATCTCCCTTGAGTTGCAAAGATTCAAACAAAATATTCATTGTATTATAATTTTCTAATGCAAGCTAGAAATAAGTTGACTCAGCTGTCAAACACAGATAATGGCATAAGATTGTATTGGCCCTGAACTAATTCTGGATAGAAAAAAAATGTGTTATCTATTTTAGGGAGTCTGCTAGTTCCAAAAAGAGATATTGTTGCAGGGGAATCAACATAGACCACAGTTATATGATTTGAAAAGAGAATGAACTACAAATCCAATGTCTGGATATTTTGTGAAGAGGGGGAAATGAACGTTTAATTGCTCTGTGTTTCTAGATGTCTGCAATTCTTTTATTAGAAATTAATTATACTTCTCTAACTGAACAGTGATTGCATTGAGGTTTGCAGGGTACATGGTTAGCTACTTTGTGTTCATTTTATCCTTACATATAATTCACAAGATGGAATCCCACAGCCACCCTAAAAGAATCCAGTCATATGGTATTTAATTGTGTATGTTGTAAAATCAAATCAAATCAAATACAAGGTTTCAGTGATCAGGTTTTTACTGTATAGCAAGATTTCTTTTGGAAGTAGCTTGCAGAAGTTATCCTAGTCAGTTGGAAGGGACCTTTGAGGTCTTCTAGTCCAACCCCTGCTTAGGCAGGAAACCCTATACCATTTCAGACAAATGGCTGTCCAGTCTCTTCTTAAAAACTCCCAGTGTTGGAGCATTCACCACTTCTGGAGGCAGGTTGTTCCACTGGTTAGTTGTTCTAACTGTCAGGAAGTTTCTCCTTAGTTCTAGGTTGCTTCTCTCCTTGACTATTTTCCATCCGTTGCTTCTTGTCCTGCCTTCAGGCGCTTTGGAAAACAGCTTGACTGCCTCTTCTTTGGGGCAGCCCCTGAGATATTGGAAGACTGCTATCATGTCACCCCTCATCCTTCTCTTCACTAGACTAGACATACCCAATTCCAGCAACCGTTCCTTATAAGTTTCAGCCTCCAGTCCCCTAATCATCTTTGTTACTCTTCTCTGTACTCTTTCTAGAGTCTCAACATCATTTTTTACATCGTGGTGACCAAAACTGGATGCAATATTCCAAGTGTGGCTTTACCAAGGAATTGTAAATTGGTATTAACACTTCACACGATCTTGATTCTATCCCTCTGTTAATGCAGCCTAGCACTGTGTTGGCCTTTTTGGCTGCTGCAGCACACAGCTGGCTCATTTTTAACTGATTGTCCACTAGGACTCGGAGATCCCTCTCATAGTTGCTACTGTTGAGCAAGATACCACCTATACTATACCTGTGCCTTTGGATTAAGAGACTCATGCTAAATATCTTCAGTCTTACCGTATCTGCAAATAAATTACTGGATAAGAAAATGAGAAGGAGGATCTCTTTTGCAATGAATGCTCTGACAGGGGTGTAGAAAGGTAAGGCATAAATGAACGCACAAATTAGTTCTTATTGTGTAGAGACATCGAGATTGGAAGAAGATAACGACAAACGGAGATTTTAGGTTTAGATTTTAGACTTCAAAAGGAAAGAATTGAAATTGAGATGGCTTGTTATCTCTTACTTGGGAGCATTCAGTTCTTCCACGGGGGTGGGGTGGGGATAAGGAAGACCATTTTTGATTCAGGTTTTCTTCATGCTACGAAAAAAAGTCTTTATATGCATGTCTGTAAATATAGATAATATAGAAATGCATACACCACTTTTTCAGCATTAGCATTATCATTTAAACGCTGGTCTCCCAAATCCAAATTAAATATTACTACAAATATTAAACACTAGGCACTTTTCTACCAATTACACAGCCTTTTGCACAAGATTTTATTTCCTTTTTTTCCCCCTTTCCTAAAGTGCCATGAAAATTAGTGACTGCTTTAGGTAAATATAGCGCATACTTGGTAATCATTAGCAGAGATACAGTGAGAATTAATAACTTGCCTTAACTTGAAGTTTCCTCCATCCCATCACACCTCTCTCTTTTTCTCTCTCTTCTCTTTCTCTTTTTCACTCTCTTTCTCTCTCTCTCTCTCTCTCTCTCTCTCTCTCACACACACACACACACACACATATCTTTCTCATACACACCTGCACAAACACAAATCTCTCACTCTCTCACAGATATACAAACAAATCTCTCTCACACACACACATAGATACACACAAATCTCTCTCTCTCACACACACACACACACATGCACAAACAAAAACACAAGTGTTTGCCTGTCTTGTTCTCTTTCATACATAAATACACACAAATCTATCTCTCTACACACACACATAGATACATATAAATCTCTCTCTCTCACACACACACATGCACAAACACAAACACAAATGTCTGCCCCCACACACACATAGATACACACAAATCTCTCTCTCTCTCTCTCTCTCTCTCACACACACACACACACACATATGCACAAATACAAACACAAGTGTTTTCCTGTCTTGTTCTCCTTCATACATAAATACACACAAATCTATCTCTCTACACACACACACATAGATACATATAAATCTCTCTCACACACACACACATGCACAAACACAAACACAAATGTCTGCCCGTCTTGTTCTCTTTCATACATAAATACACACAAATCTCTCTCACACACACATATAGATACACACAAATCTCTCTCACACACACACACGCACAAACACAAATGTCTGCCCATCTTGTTCTCTTTCATACATGCACACAAATCTCTCTCACACACACATACATAGATACACACAAATCTCCCTCTCTCTCTCTCACACACACACATAGATATACACAAATCTCTCTCACACAGATACACAAACAAATCTCTCTTACACACACATGCACAAACACAAACACAAATGTCTGCCCGTCTTGTTCTCTCTCATACATAAATACACACAAATATATCTCACACACACACACATAGACACACACACAAATCTCTCTCACACATGCAAACATGCGTGCGCGCACACTCATAAATTTGTCTGTCTGTCTATCTATCTGTCTCTCCTCGCTCTCTTTCTCATACACACAGCTCTAAGGCTGTTACACACACATGCACAAACACAAACACAAATGTCTGCCCGTCTTGTTCTCTCTCATACATAAATAGACACAAATATATCTCACACACACACACATAGACACACACACACAAATCTCTCTCACACATGCAAACATGCGCGTGCGCACACTCATAAATTTGTCTGTCTGTCTATCTATCTGTCTCTCCTCGCTCTCTTTCTCATACACACAGCTCTAAGGCGTTCATTTATTTTTCTGTGTTACCGTTACTATTGCCAATTCTTCATTATTCAACCCATTATTCAACTTCTCTCCTTAGCAACACTCCACCGTGAATCTCCCGGATAGAAATTTAAAGTTGTTTTTTTAAAACAACAACAACAACAACACCAAAAAACTCTTAGCAATTCTGATCTGATAGTCCCAGGTCCAGTGCTGATTAGTGAAAAACACATCCTTGCTTTTTGAAAAAAAGAAAAGAAAAGAAAAGTATTTTAAGATACTGGCCATCGGCTATAATAAATATATGCATTTCTGACTCCCCTTTGCTCTTTCTTTCTTTCTTTTTCTTTTTATAAATATTTTATTAATTTTCTAGTTTTACAATCAAATACTTAATAGACAACATGCCGTCGGGGTCCATTAGTAACTCAGCGGTATATATTAACTTCTTCAATCTAGATCCAATATTACACCATCCAATGTTGCCTCACTTCTTCTGACAGTACCTGGTTTTTTTTCCGCACTAGGCAACTACAATTCTTCTTGTTATTAATAAATATGCAGTTGAATATCGACTTTTGTTTTCCTCGTAATATCAATAATGGCAGTTGTAGATAACTTTTCTTCTCTGAACTACAGTTGATTTGAGAAGAACAACCCATTTTTTTCTCCGTGGGACTCTCCAGCTGCCCTCCGGGAAGATGGATGGGCAAGGTTTGATCTAACATCAAGAGCTGAGTCAGCAAAAACCATTTCTCCAATCTTAGATAAGAAGATCTGGTGGTGGGCAGGAATAGTAAAGCCCAGGATACAATTTGATTGATTCAATATCTAGGCAGAAGTTTGCCATGCCTGACTTACAAGGATATCTACGAACTGTAATTTGTGGAATATTTTGAGAGGCAGTGCATTGCAAAATGTATGCCTACTGTGGGAAAACAAAGCTACTGAATTATGAGAAGAAGGGGGGGGGAATGTGACGGATCGTGAAGCAGAAGTAATTGTTTACTCCCAGCTCTAGACTGGGGCTCCATACTTAACGGTTGTGAGCTGTTGTATGTTTGCTCCCTGAGTTGCACAAAGCAAACACCCCCATTAATTTTAACTTTGCCAAATCGATTACGCTGATATAAGTTCCAATCACTAATGGTAACATTTTACTGCAAGACGTTGTTAAGATCTGGAACACCGCAGCCAAGTTTGGACACCGTATCAAAAAAAAAAAAAGATTTTGAGAGTTTGGAAAAAATTCAAGGACTACCTGTGTCGCACAAGACTGCAATAGAGAAAAACTGGAGAAGGGATTTTTTTTTGGTGCCTTAACATTTAGGAGAAAGATGAGATACAAATTTAACAAACAAATAATATCATTATGAGATATTCTTTCTGATGTACATTGAATGATTGAAAAAGAGAAGAAGTAATAAAACAAGTCTGTATAGATAGAATAGAATAGAATAGAATAGAATAGAATAGAATAGAATAGAATAGAATAGAATAGAATAGAATAGAATAGAATAGAATAGAATAGAATAGAATAGAATAGAATAGAATAGAATAAAATAGAATAGAATAGAATAGAATAGAACAGTATATAATAGAATAGAATAGAATAGAATAGAATAGAATAGAATAGAATAGAATAGAATAGAATAGAATAGAATAGAATAGAATAGAATAGAATAGAATAGAATAGAATAGAATAGAACAGTATGTAATAGAATAGAATAGAATAGAATAGAATAGAATAGAATAGAATAGAATAGAATAGAATAGAATAGAATAGAATAGAATAGAATAGAATAGAATAGAATAGAATAGAATAGAATAGAATAGGAGTAACTTTATTGTCACCTTAAATGTACACTAATCAGCATACATTATAATTAAATTTCATTCCATTCAGCTCTCAAAGGGTAACCACCTCCAATATACATTACATAAACATGACAAAAAATTATGCATATACCCACATACACACACATATATGACAGAGAAACAACACATAGTTCGGATATATACATATACTTGCAAGAAAAAAGAATCCTGTGAATTTACAAAATGGATGTCATAAGGAACAAAGCTGTTACAGAATCTGGTAGTCCTGCTGGAAATACCTCGAAACCTCCTCCCAGACGGGAGCAACAGAAACAGAACGTGAAGTGGGTGTGTGTGGGGTCTCTAACAATGCTCTGAGCTCTAAGCACACATGAGTGCATGTAAGCAGCATCCTGAATAATGGGAAGTGAGCTTCTCATAATCTTCTCGGCTGTCCTCACCTCTCTCTGCGTGGACCTTCTATCCGAGGCTCTGCTACCACCAAACCAAACAGTGATGCAGTTTGTTAAAATGCTCTCAATTGTGCCTCTGTAAAAAGTGGTGAGGACACGAGGAGGAAGATGTGCTCTTCTCATCCGATGCAGGAAATGCAGACGCTGGTTTGCACGCTTCACTAAAGAGGATGTATGAAGAGACCAAGTCAGATTGTTAGCTACAGTATTTGCACCCCCAGATACTTAATACTGTTGACCACCTCCATAGCTTCAGCCTTGATACAGAGTGAACTATAGAAAAGCCTTTGATTGGGTTGATCAGGTCAAGCTGTGGAATGTGCTCTGGGAAAGAACTCCAGTACATCGCCATATAAATCACCTAATAAAATCAACTGTCATAAAATATTCAATACAGAGTATTAAAAAATGATTTTGATTTAAGGACCCTTTGAAATTGACCCAGCTGGGTGAAATGTGTTCTGTTTTGTTTTGTTTGGGTGAAATGTGTTCTGTTTTGTTTTGTTTTTTTCCCCTTTCTGAGTTTGACATTTTTTCATGAGGAATAACTACATCTTGGTTGACTGAAATTGCAGCCTTGCAGAGGCCAGCAAGCAGTTTCCAAAGAATGTGGCATTGTCTGAGTCGCACAACAAAGATTATTTCTTCACATTAGAAATCAAAACCTAGAGAGAAGGTTACTATGCTGCATTGTGGCGGTTGGAATATTACTTGCAGACACGGAAAACAATTTTATGGGGAAGAAAAGTCACTTTTGACATGGTGATCAAATGCTAATGGATTGTTTTTTGAGCCTCCTTCAGTCTCGATGTAAGAAAATCTCCATGAATATTTCACTTTTCTCTATGTGATAGAAAGTATTCAGCGCCACAGGATGATTGGCACCTTTCCGAAAGGAAACATAGAGTACATTTCCAAGGGCTGGAGACTAAAACCTATGAAGAAAGGCTGCAGGACTTGGGTTTGGCTCGTCTAAAGGAAAGAAGACACAGGGGTGACATGATAGCAGTGTTTCAATATTTGAGAGGCTGCCACAAAAGAAGAGGGGGTCAACTTATTCTCCAAAGCACCAGAAGTCAAGACAAGAAATGGATGGAAATTAATCAAGGAGAGAAGAAACCTAGAATTAAGGAGAAACTTCCTAACAGTGAGGACAATCTACCAGTGGAACAGCTGGCCTTCAGAAATCGTGGGCACTCCATCACTGGAGATTTTTAAGAAGAGGCTAGACAGTCATTTGTTTGAGATGGTATAGGATCTCCTGCTCAAGCAGGGGGCTGGACTAGCAGACCTCCAAGGTCCCTTACAGCTCTCCTCTATTCTATTCTATTCTATTCTATTCTATTCTATTCTATTCTATTCTATTCTATTCTATTCTATTCTATTCTATTCTATTCTATTCTATTCTATTCTATTCTATTCTATTCTATTCTATTCTATTCTATTCTATTCTATTCTGTTGTTGTGTTCTGTCCTGTTCTGTTCTGTTCCATTCCATTCCATTCCATTCTATTCTATTTTCAGAATTGTTGATTTTTTTGGTCCATAAAGGTTTGGGTTGACTGATAGACAGTTGGCTAATGAACTATTTCTCTATTATTGTCTATATTCAGAGTGAATAGGGTCTCTGTCACAAAACTTAAAAATAACAGAATAATAGACTTGGAAGGGACCTTGGAGGTCTTCTACTCAAGCCTCCTGCTCAGGCAGGAAACCCTATACCATTTTAGAAAAATGGGTGTCCAGTCCCTTCTTAAAAACATCCAGTGTTGGAGCACCCACAACTTCTGGAAGCAAGCCGTTCCACTGGTTAATTGTTCCACTTCAGGAAATTTCTCCTTAGTTCCAGGTTGCTTCTCTCATTGATTAGTTTCCATCTGTTGTTTCTTGTCTTGCCTTCAAGTGCTTTGGAGAATAGGTTGACCCACTCTTTCCTGCATCAGCCCCTTAGATCAGAGGTGTCAAACTGCCAGCCTGTGGACTGGGTGCATCATGCCAAAATGACATCCACCCCACTTCCGGCAATGGAAAAAAAGTTGTGATATGGCACGACACATCACGTGATGTTGCGAGTTTGATCCCCCCTGCCTTAGATATTGGGAGACTGCTATCATGCCATCCCTAGTTCTTCTTTTCACTAAACTAAAGTAAAGGTAAAGGTTCCCACGGACTTGCGTGCTAGTCGTTTCCGACTCTAGGGGCCGGTGCTCATCTCCGTTTCAAAGCCGAAGAGACAGCGCTTGTCCGAGGACGTCTCCGTGGTCATGTGGCCGGTATGACTGGATGCCAAAGGCACACGGAACACTGTTACCTTCCCACCGTAGTGGTCCCTATTTTTCTACTTGCATTTTTACGTGCTTTCGAACTGCTAGGTTGGCACTAAACTAGACATACCCAATTCCTGCAACTGTTCTTCATATGTTTTAGCGTCCAGATTTTTTTTAAAAAAGGTAAAACAGGTAGAAAAGACACACTAATCTCCCGTGCAGTTTTGCCATTTGGACCCTTCAGATTCCCCCCACCCCCTTCTAATAGCACCACCTTTCTTCCTTCTTGATTTAGGGAAGATTTATGTTCCTGAAGAGTGGGGGCTAAACAAATAGTATTAGGCTAGAACACAATCCAATTTCCCTGCATTTCTCTCTCTCAAAAAATGAGTATTTCCTTAGATTTCCCCCAGCTCCATCGTTGCCATCTGCAAGTTGTGATCTCTCAGGACATCGTTGCTTTGCCAGCTGTGATCCCTCTTCCTTTTTAATCAAGGTAAGGATTTTTAGAGTTGAATAAAAAACATGGAAATACTGTAAAAGAGATCTGTGGAACTAGACATACGGAATGTGAGTCTTTGGGCAGATTTGCACTTCTTATTATGCCCATCAGCAATATGGGTCACTCACTGTTTTTAAGAAGAAGAATGGGTAACATAATTCTCCTCTAGTCATAGCCCAGTGCATATTCACTACATTTTGTAGCTTTGATTCAAAATTGGTACCCAGAATTTCATTCCATTTTATC
Source organism: Vipera berus (assembly GCF_964194415.1). Lineage (NCBI taxonomy): Eukaryota > Metazoa > Chordata > Lepidosauria > Squamata > Viperidae > Vipera > Vipera berus. The sequence continues at coordinate 118,658,949 of NC_138206.1, read as the reverse complement.
AGCAGTGCTGGCTCCAGTTGACCTACGCTCTGGTGGCTGATCACCACCCAGGTCAGCCATTTGATGCTAGGCTGCTGTGTTCCCAGCTTTTTGACAGATTTGGTTTTTTTTTAGTTTTTTTTTTAAAAAATATTGGTTTTATATAAACATATATTTAAACAAAAAAAATACATATAAAAAACAAGACATGACATAAACAATACAATCAACAACAAAAATACAAAAAGAATACTTAACTTCCGTTATTCCTAATCTTTTGAATCATTTTCAGGCGACTTCCTCGAATCCCCCCTATCTGCGTTTCTTCGTTAATCCTCATTAGCAATTTCTATTTCATAATTTTAAATCGTATTTAATATCTACCTATATTTAATTTCTTATCCTTTAACAATCATTATTTCATAGTATCCTTAATACTAAACATTAAATTCTAAAACTACAACCTATAAACACCTCCAAGTCCATTTCAAACTAGTTGGTATAGCAATATTTCTTCAAATAATCCTTGAATTTTTTCCAATCTTCTTCCACCGACTCTTCTCCCTGGTCACGGACTTTCCCTGTCAGTTCAGCGAGTTCAATATCGTCCATCATTTTCATCTGCCATTCTTCCACCGTTGGTATTTCTTGTGTCTTCCACATGTGGTGGACTTGCCCCATAGTAAAAGACTTCTGGGAAAAGATTTATAATGAATTAAAGAAAGATTTGAAAAATACATTTATTAAGAAACCAGAAGCCTTCTTATTGGGTATAGTCGGAAAAGAAATCCACAAAAAAGATGTTACTTTCTTTCTGTATGCCACAACAGCGGCGAGAATTTTGATAGCTAAGATTTGTTTTTTTTTAAAAAAAAATATAGTTTGGGGATTGATCTAATAATTGCCCAGTTGCTACATTCAGTCTTTACATCCCTCAATTCGTAGTTATATCCAGTTGTTTGAACCATGGTCTCCTTGTTTTCTCACTATCCCGTCCACAATATTGCAAAGTTTCTCTCCCTCCATTCCTCTGGCATCTCTATGTTGCAATGTTGGAAGTTCTATGAAGTTGAATTCTCCATTTTGTTTCCTTTCAAAAGATTAGAAGTGAAAGAAGAGGAAGAGGAAGAGAAGGGGGAGGAGGGGGAGGATAAGATAAAATGAAATATCAGATAAAATCATCTTTATTGTTACTTTTCTGGTACATAATGACACATTAAAATGAAATTTGAATGCCTGCTCTCAAAAGAAAAAAATAGAGGAGGAGGAGGAGGAGGAGGAGGAGGAGGAGGAGGAGGAGGAGAAAAGAATCAAGCCCTCTTTGATTTACTATTTATCTGGTGTATTTCTCCAATAATTACTCAGCTGCTTTCAAAGGAATAGTAACTTAGAGACACATTCTTATTGACGGAATTATTTTTTATACTTGTGGAATGAGGAGGTAGCCAAGGGATATTAGTCTTTCATTTTAACTCTCCTTCAAGCAATCATCTGCACTTTTCTTGATTTTTTTTCATGCTTCGGTTAGCTACTTAGTCAGAGCTACTTAGTTTGAGATGAAACATGTCCTGGATGAAGGTCCTTCGGAGAGATTTACAATATCCTCTGAGATGAGTCAAGATTTTCTCCACAGTGAGCAGAACTGAATCTGGATGTTCCTAAAGAATCAGAGTAATTTGATCCTTCAGAGGCAGTAAGGCACAAGGCCTTCAAAAACCCGCTATACATTCCAAAGTTTCAATCTGGGAATAAGCCAAAAACATTTTGCTGACCTTAACTGATCTGAGAAGGACTAAAGAAACCTACTAGAGGGACCGCCAGGAAATAACAAGAGTATAGGCCACATTATAGAGATGAAAAACTTCCTTATGACAGGCAGTAATAAGCTACTTTTTAAAGTGGCTGGACAAACCACTCCAGACAGCTGGTAACCTTAACACGTTTATTAGAACAGAGCGAAAGGGTACAGGAACACTTGGCTATTTATAGTCTGGCGCCGGTCGTACGGTCCAATCACGAGCCGCCCTTCTTCCCGCTTTTCTTCTCTTCCAATCAGCTCTGCGGCTTGTTTGACAGTTCAGCTCCTCGTGCGGCGGCTTATGTTGTTTTGACAGCCGCGAGCTGTCAACTTGTGCGCATGCGTCAGTCCGGAGTTTTGACAGCTGTCAAAACTCCCTCGTGTTCCGCTGTCAACGATTTACCTCATGTTCTGCTGATAATGCCAAACCTTTATGAATTAATGATGTTAACACATAACTGCATAACTGAACTATATACATATAATACACCCCTTACCCTTCCCCAGGTTCGTTTCCACCCCCCAGTTGTCGTTTGTTACTTTCTCCCCACTCGTAGTCCTGCAAGTATGCAGGTGCTTTCCGTAATCTGCTGGATCGTCGTAAGGAAGCATCATTTCCGGGTTCAGGTTCCTCTTGTGGTCGATGTGGCCCAGCTTCCTCGGCAGGTGGAATACTTGGTATGAAGGGAGGTAAAAGGGGTTGTTGAGGTGGTGGGGGTGTAATTTGTGGTTTGCGGATACGTAGTTGGTCGACGTGCCGGCGCAATTGGCCTTGTGAGTCTGAATGAATTAAGTATGAGACGGGGCCGGTTTGTTTTATTATAACCCCCTCAATCCATTTTTGGTTGCTGGTGTAATTCCGTGCCCAGATGGTTTGGCCTGGGGAGAAGGTTCGTGGTAATGGTGTTGGGGGTTCTTGGTAGTTTGATGTTGTATCAGGGTGCAGACGATCTAATCTCGTTATTAGCTTCCTGCCCCATCGAAGCTCAGCAGGTGTTTTCCCGGTAGTGGTGCCTGGTGTGGTGTGTTGAGCTAGGAGAAATTGACTAAGCCGCTGGTGCCAGTTCCCTTTTATGAACTTTTGGAGTGCTTCTTTAGTGGACCTTACCATAATTTCTGCCATGCCATTCGACGATGGGTGGAATGGTGCTGACGTCACCAGTCTAATACAGTTCCTCGAAGCGAATATCTGAAATTCACGAGAAGTGAATTGTGGGCCATTATCAGAAACTATGACGTCTGGCAGGCCGTGTGTTGCAAAAACTTTCCTAAGTGCTTGTATGGTGGAGTATGATGTAATTTTATTTAAGGGAATCACTTCGAGCCATTTGGAAAAACTGTCAACTATTATTAAGAAATTCTGCCCCCGTATAGGTCCCGCAAAATCTAGGTGGATGCGGGACCAAGGATTTTTTGTCGTTTCCCATTTATGAACTGGGGCGTGTGGTGGTTCGCCTCTTGTTAGTTGGCAAGCATAACATCCCCCTACGTGTTGTTCTATGTCTTTGTCTATCCCAGGCCACCATACATAACTCCTTGCAAGAAGCTTCATTTTGACCATCCCTGGGTGTCCCTCATGAAGGGTCCTTAGAGTTTGTTGTATGTTTGTGTGTGGTATCACCACCCTGTTTCCCCATAATAAACAGCCTAAGTGTGAGGTTAGTTCTAATTGTTTTGAAAAAAATGGACGGAACCTTTCCTCTGGGCATTTGTGAGGCCATCCTGTTGTGACCCATCGAAGGACTCTGCTGAGAGTGTTATCCTTAACGGAGTTGTCAGCAATGATTTTTGCTGTGAGAGGGCATTCTGGAAGTTCATTGATGGCCAGTATGCCACCTGCGGGGGCAGGGTCTGGGTCGTAGCGCTGTATTGGGAGTCTGCTTAAACAGTCTGCATGTCCGAGTTCCTTGCCTGGCTTGTATATCAGTTTGTACGAGTATGCTGATAAAAAGGTTGACCAGCGCAGGATTCTCGGGGATAATATTTGGGGGGTTGTTTTGTTCCAGGTAAAGATGCCTAATAGGGGTTTGTGGTCTGTAAAGATAGTGAAGGGTCTGCCATACAAATAGTCATGAAATTTTTTAACCCCGGCCACGATGGCCAGAGCCTCCCTATCGATTTGAGCGTAATTCCTTTCAGATTTAGTTAGTGTACGGGAATAGAATGCGATGGGTCTCTGAGTGTCATCCTGGTCTAGGTGGCTTAAGACAGCTCCTATTCCATATGGAGATGCATCGCATGCGATGCAAACAGGGGCGTCCTCATTGAATAAGGTGACAGTGGAGCTTTTGCAAATGATGTTTTTTAGTGACTGGAAACTATTCTCGTGTACTTTTGTCCAGGACCAAGGACTGCCCTTGTCTAATAATCTATGAAGTGGTTCAGCAATTGTAGCCTTGTGGGGCAGGAAGGCGTGATAAAAATTTAATAGTCCCAAAAACGCCTGAAGTTCCTGTTTGTTTTGGGGGCTGGGGGCTGCTTGAATACCTTTCAGTTTGTCATTGGTAGGGTGGATGCCTTGGGCATCGATTTTATACCCGAGGAATTCCGTGGACGGAACTCCTATAGAACACTTTTCCCTCTTTAGTTTAAATCCGGCAGTTCTGAACCGGTCTAGTACAGCTGACAACCTGTCAGCTAAAATGGCTTCTGTTTCTCCGGCGATGAGTACATCGTCGAAGTAAGGAGAAACTCCGGGGATTCCCTTTAAAGTTTTTTCCATGATACCTTGAAATATGCCAGGCGCTGCCGAAATGCCAAATTGTAGTCTTGTCACTTTAAATGCACCGCGGTGTGTGACAATTGTTTGGGCGACCGCGGTGTCATCAGTCACAGGCAATTGCAAATACGCCTGCGTGAGGTCTAATTTCGCAAAAATGGCGCCTGAGCGAATAGAAGCTAGGACGTCCCTTACTGCTGGAATGGGGTAAGAATGGGCATTTAGCGCTAAGTTCACTGTCCCCTTATAATCAGCGCATATTCTAATTTGTCCATTAGGTTTATCTGGTGTTACGATGGGGGTTTCCCAGCTGCCCCCTTCTGTAGGTACTAAGACCCCCAACTTGACGAGGCGTTCCAGTTCATCCTCAATTTTTTGTTTGAGGGCAAATGGAACCCTCCTGGCTCTGATTTTGACTGGTTGTATGGCGGGGTTCAAGTTAAGGTTGATGGGCGGGCCAGTATATTTGCCTAAAGAACCGTCAAACACGTCTGCATATTTTCTGCAGACGGCCTCGAGGTTTGACGTTTGTATTGTGTTGACGCCAGTAATGGCGATCCCTAAGGGGTTAAACCAATTTAACCCTATTAGATTAGTGCGGTTTCCGCTGGTGACTATTACTTCTAGGGGCCCCTTAAACTTTTTATACTCCACCCAGATCTTAGCTTTACCCTTGAGCTGAATTGGGGTTTTCTGGTAGTCTGCTAATTGAACCTGAGGAGGTTCTAACGGTATTATTTTTTTACTGTTCCGGCAGACTTCCCTAAATGTCTTAAACGAAATTAATGTCACAGCTGAGCCTGAATCCACCTCCATGACACAGGGGACCCCTTGCAGCTTTGTTTTAATTTTTACCTTAGGGCTCAAATTGTGCACCCTGTCAACTGCCTCTACTAACTCTTCTGGAATTTTTTCCTTACTGGCTCGGTAGGTGATCGTACCTGGGTTGGTAGCCTCCACTTCATGCAGATTGTCGCGGGGGCGGCTTCGGCAGACGGGTTTGATGTGGCCCGTCTTGCCACAGTTGTGGCATTTAGCGCTCCTAAACCGGCAATTTGCCCGGGCATGGTTGCCCCCGCAACTGGCACAGACGTTGCGTTGTTCGCTTTGAACTGGCACGAAGTTCCTCGGCTTGAACCTGTCATTGGTGTCACTGCGCCTGTTTTGCCTTCTTTCCATTCGGCGTTGTATGGCGTCCGTGTCGGTCAAGTCTATGGACTCCTCATCACTGAAAGATGCTTCGTCCTGGTGGACGCTGCTTTGGGGTTCCGTTGCTGACCGGTTGAGGGACGTCTTATGGTTGTCCTCATATGCCAAAATCTCCCGTGAGACCTGGGCCAGCGTCATCTCAGGTTTTGACGTGAGTTTCTTCCTGAGGCGTTCGTCTCTCAGGCCGATGACCACCTGGTCCCGGATCCGTTCTTCTAAATCAGGGAAGTTGCAGCTTCGTGCAGCGTGCCGGACTCCTGCGATGAAGTCGTTCGCAGCTTCATCTGGCCGCTGTCTTCGCTGGGCGAACTGTACTCGCCAGTACAGTTCCGAGCGAGCCGGCATGTAGTGTTTGCTCAGCCGGTCGATGAGTTCGGCATATGGGACCTCGGTGATCGGTACGGGGCTGAATAGCCCGACAGCAGCGTCATAGACGGGTGGCCCGCTGATGTAGAGAAGGGCTGCTGCTTTGGCTCTGTCATCCGTGATTTTGCTGACGAGGAGAAACCCCTCGACCTGCCCCAGGTGCGATTCCCATCGCTCGGGGTGGTGAGTGTCGAATTCTCTCACTCGTCCGAAATTAGCCATGCTGTCAGGGTTCGGTGGTCCGCTTCGCTGAGGAAGTTAAAACTTCCAGTGACTTAGCTCTGTTGGCCGGAACTGTCTTCCTGGCCGTGACTTCAGCTCGAGAAGCGGATCCCACCTTCGTCGCCAGTAAAGTGGCTGGACAAACCACTCCAGACAGCTGGTAACCTTAACACGTTTATTAGAACAGAGCGAAAGGGTACAGGAACACTTGGCTATTTATAGTCTGGCGCCGGTCGTACGGTCCAATCACGAGCCGCCCTTCTTCCCGCTTTTCTTCTCTTCCAATCAGCTCTGCGGCTTGTTTGACAGTTCAGCTCCTCGTGCGGCGGCTTATGTTGTTTTGACAGCCGCGAGCTGTCAACTTGTGCGCATGCGTCAGTCCGGAGTTTTGACAGCTGTCAAAACTCCCTCGTGTTCCGCTGTCAACGATTTACCTCATGTTCCGCTGATAATGCCAAACCTTTATGAATTAATGATGTTAACACATAACTGCATAACTGAACTATATACATATAATACACTTTTGTATACCAGGAAATAAATCTATCTATATCTATCTATATCTATATCTATATCTATATCTATATCTGTATCTATATCATCTATATCTATATCTATATCTATATCTATATCTATATCTATATCTATATCTATATCTATATCTATATCTATATCTATATCTATATCTATATCTATATCTATATCTATATCATCTATATCATCTATATCTATATCTATATCTATATCTATATCTATATCTATATCTATATCTATATCTATATCTATATCTATATCTATATCTATATCTATATCTATATCATCTGTATCATCTATATCTATATCTATATCTATATCTATATCTATATCTATCTATATTATCTATATCTGTATCTATCATCTGTCTGTCATCTATCTATCTATCTATCTATCTATCTATCTATCTATCTATCTAGTCTGTCTAATTTCACCCCACTCTATCATCATCATCATCATCATCATCATCATCATCATCATCATCATCATCATCATCATCATCATCATCTTGTATCAAAAGAAACCAGATCTTTAAATCCCTTACCACTTACTTCAAGCAGCCATTTCTTGTTGGCCAATGATAACTCATAAACTATGGATAACTTGAAAGAAGCTGATCTGTTTCCAACTTTCCAACCCTAATACAATCTCCATCAAGAAATAATATGGTCCAATGAGTAATATTTTAATCACAATTGCATCTTTATATTTTATTTCGATCTCTCTCTCTCCCTCCCTCTCCCTCTCCCTCCCCCCCATCTCTCTGTCTCTCTCTGTCTCTCTCTCATATGGATCTTTTATACATGCATGCAGTATATTTAAATGCATTTATCAAAATGTCCTGTATGGAGAGTTGCTAATATAATGATTATACACCATTATAAGGATAAATCTATGCATTTATTACCATTGTTTGAAACTCTTCTTTTGTAAGAACAAATAAGAAAAGGAGAAGCAAGATTTTTGAACATTTTGCTTGGATATTTTTAGTAATAGTTTTATCTGTGATTATACTTTTGGAATATTTTTTTCCTCTGTTTATATATATTAAGGTGTGTGTGTGTTTATTTGTGTGTGTAACTATCCATATAAATGGACTCATTATATGTATGGTTATAACAGATAGATGGATAGATAGATAGATAGATAGATAGATAGATAGATAGATAGATAGATAGATAGATAGATAGTTGTTGTTACTTGCGAAGTTGTGTCTGACCCATCATGACCCCATGGACAATGTTCCTCCAGGCCTTCCTGTCCTCTACCATATTCTGGAGTCCATTTAAGCTCATGCCTACTGCTTCAGTAACTCCATCCAGCCACCTCATTCTCTGTCGTCCCCTTCTTCTATTGCCCTCAAGCTTTCCCAGCATTAGGCTCTTCTCCAATGAGTCCTTCCTTCTCGTTAGGTGGCCAAAATATTTGAGTTAAACTTCAGGATCTGGCCTTCTAAAGAGAAGTCAGGGTTGATCTCCTCTAGGACTGACTGGTTTGATCACCTTGCAGTCCAAGGGACTCGCAGGAGTCTTCTCCAGCACCATAGTTCAAAGCCCTCAATTCTTTGGCACTCAGTCTTTCTTATGGTCCAACTTTCACAGCCATACATTGCAGCTGGGAAGACCATAGCCTTGACTATACGCACTTTTGTTGGCAGGGTGATGTCTCTGCTTTTTAGTGTGCTGTCTAGATTTGCCATGGCTTTCCTCCTGAGGAGCAAGCGTCTTTTACTTTCTTGGCTGCAGTCCCCAGCTGCGGTGATCTTGGAGCCCAGGAAAATAAAATCTGTCACTACCTCTATTTCTTCCCCATCTATTTGCCAGGAAATGAGAGGGCCGGATGCCATGATCTTGGTTTTCTTAAGAGAGAGAGAGAGAGAGAGAGAGAGAGAGAGAGAGAGAGAGAGAGAGAGAGAGAGAGAGAGAGAGAGAGAGAGAGAGAGAGAGAGAGAGAGAGAGAGAGAGAGATGTATATAATGGTTACATTATAGGCATGGATAAAAATTATCTATGATTATATATTTGGAATGGTTTTAGTCTCCTCTTTATATGTTTGTGTGTGTGTGAGAGAGAGAAATACATATCTCTCTAAATTATCTATTATAGATAGATGCAATTTAAAACAAAATAACTTGGGCTGTTAAACACTTGAATTGCACATGCTGGGAATTATGGAACAGGACATATGGCTAGAAAAATTGCAGAGATCCAAATGATATTGAACATGTAGTACACTTGTATAGAACAATACAGAAAATAATATGTAGGATCTCGAGAATCATATAACAGTAAAAAGCAAGGAGAAAACCATCATAAAATTGACTTTATAGTACGTCTCAAAGGAATAACTTGCCAATATTTTTTTTTTAAGTGTGGAAAACAGTAGCTTGGGGTGTCATTGACGATGATGTTTTCCAAGGCATGGTTTATTGTTGAGCCTCATCTGGCATAGTACTTCTTGGAGAAATAATATTGTAAATACTGTGCATTAGATTGCTTGAGAAATATAGACAACAAATGAAGGGACAAGTGATTTTTCGATCCAAATGAATCATCACTAAATATACTGTACCATGACTGGGGAAGTTTTCAAAAAAAAAGTTGTGCTTGCTTCAACAAAGTTGTTTCACAAAACAAGGGATACAAGGCATACAGCATTATAGTAATAGTATAATACAGTACAGTATAATACCTGATACTATATTTACTATAATTGTATAAGGCATGCTATTGGCTCCTATACTTTTGGAGGTATCTAATTAATTCTTCAAGGATGGTAAATTGCTCGATATTATATTTGCCATAAATTACTCAATACAATATTTATTACAATAGTATAAGGCATTTACACTTTACTGTTGGCTCCTATACTTTTGGAGGTATATAATTAATTCTTTAAGGATGGTAAATTGCCATTATCATTCTACGAGGCACATATAAGATTGATTTTAAAACCAGATAAGGATCCTAAATGTTATGCCAGTTATTGATCTGTTTCGTTAATTAATGTGGATATGATTATCGTAGCTACCATACTGGCTAGTTGTTTGCAGAAGGTCTTACAAGATATAATTTATCCCTTCCAGTCGGGGTTTATCAGAAACCATCAGGCAGCAGTTAATTTATGTTGCTTATTGATGTAATGGATATAGCCAAGGATAGACAAGGGGTCTGCAACATCAATAACTTTAGATTAAAATAAGAAGTTAACCAGACCTTTGGTGACTTTATTTATTTGGTCCTGTGTTGCCTTTTAAATATAATTTCTTAACTGTTTTTTTTCACTATTGTTTTAATCATATTTGTTTCTATAACTGTAAAGGGTTTATAAATTGATTGGTGGGTGCACTCTCTCTGTCTTTCTCTCTGCCCAACTCACCTCAGAGGACTGTTGTCGTGGAGGAAATAGATGTGTTGGATATGTTCACCAACTTGAGTTATTTAAAATAATGATAATAAATAGAAATAGAAATATCACTTAGACTTATATATTGCTTCACAGTGCTTTATAGCCCTCTCTAAGCAGTTTACAGAGTCAGCATGTTGCCCCGCTTAACAATCTGGGTCCTCATTTTACTGACCTTGGAAGGATGGAACTCTGAGTCAACCTTGAGCCGGTCAGGATTGAACTCCTGGCTGTGGGCAGAGTTAGCCTGCAATAGCAATAGTATTAGCACTTAGACTTATATACCACTTCACAGTGCTTTCACAGCACTCTGTAAGTGGTTTACAGAATCAGCATGTTGCCCCCGACAATCTGGGTCCTCATTTTACTGACCTGGGAAGAATGGAAGGCTGAGTCAACCTTGAGCCGGTCAGGATCGAACTGGTGGCAGTAAGCAGTGAATTAGCCTGCAATGCTGCATTCTAACCACTGCACCACCATGGCATAAAGTTGGGATGCAAGTAAGTAAATACAAATCACTAATATATCAGAATTGATATTTTGCTTTCCTATATTATTTTCAAACTCTTCAAACCACTGATTAGGTGGTTCCGCCCCAGGCGCCTGATGGACCCTGAAAGGTTCCAGACAGAGCTTGGGATATTTCCTGCCTCCCTGGCCCATGACTTGGCCAAGGCCCTAGTTGAAGCCTGGGACAGGGTGGCTGCCAAGGCCTTGGATTGAGTTGTGCCTTTGTGGCCTCTGACCCGGCGCAGACCCCGGGTGGCTCCCTGGTTCACTGAGGGGCTCCAGGAGATGAAGCACCAGAAAAGACGCCTAGAGAGCTGTTGGAGGTCCAGCGGATCTGAATCTGATCGAACACAGTTAAGAATTTATCTTAAGTCTTACCTAGTGGCGATGGAAGCGGCAAAGCGTGTTTACTTTTCCGCTCTCATTGTGTCCGCAGATAACCGCCCAGCCGCCCTGTTTAGAGTGACCCGCTCCCTGTTTAACCAGGGACTGAGGGATGACCCCTTGCAGGGTAGGGCTGAGGAATTTGTACAGTATCTGCAGGACAAAATCACTCAGATCCGGACTAGCTTGGACTCCGACTGGGCGGATTCCGGCGGAGTGGAGGGAGCAGGTCTTGATGATACCATTTGGGGTGAGTTTGACCCTGTGACTCTGGATGATGTGGACAGGATCATGCGTAAACTGAGCACTACCACTTGTTTACTGGACCCATGTCCCTCCTGGCTGGTTTCGGCCACCCGGGAGGTGACAGGGGGCTGGCTCCAGGCAGTGGTCAATGCTTCTTTGACAGAGGGTGTCTTCCCCTCTGCCTTGAAAGAGGCAGTGGTGAGACCCCTCCTCAAGAAGCCTGCTCCGGACCCGTCCTTGTTCAACAACTACCATCCTGTCTCCAACCTTCGCTTTGTAGCAAAGGTTGTCGAGAGTGTGGTGGCGCATCAGTTCCCGCCATTCCTGGAGGAAGCAGACTATCTGGACCCGTACCAGTCCAGTTTCAAACCCGGTTACAGCATGGAAATGGCATTGATCGCACTGGTAGATGATCTCTGGCGGGCCCAGGACATGGGTTGTTCCTCTGTCCTGGTCCTACCTGACCTCTCAGCGGCTTTTGATACCATCAATCATGGTATCCTGCTGTGACAGCTCGAGGGCTTGGGAGTGGGAGGCACTGTTTTATGGTGGTTCTCCTCCTACCTCTTGGGCTGCTCGCAGTTTGTATTGGCAGGGGGACAAAGATCTACCCCGAGGCCCCTCACTTGTGGAGTGCCTCAGGGGTCAGTTCTCTCCCCCCTCCTGTTTAACATCTATATGAAGCTGCTGGGTGAGATCATCCGTGGCTTTGGGGTGAGGTATCACCAATATGCGGATGATACCCAGTTATTCATCTCCACCCCGAGCCAACCCAGTGATGCCCTTGACGTGATGTCCTGGTGCCTGGAGGCGGCGCGGGTCTGGATGGGAAGGAACAGGCTCAGGCTCAACCCCTCCAAGACCGAGTGGCTGTGGATACCGGCACCTTGTGTTGTCCAACTAGTTCCTTCTCTTTTAATGGGGGGGAGGTATTGCCCCCCTCAGAAAGGGCTCGCAACTTGGGTGTCCTCCTGGATTCATGGCTGAACTTGGAAGATCATTTAACGGCTGTGACCAGGCAGGCCTTTGCACAGGTTCGCCTAGTGCGCCAGTTGTGCCCCTTTTTGGACCGAGATGCACAGTTACTCATTCCCTCGTCACCTCTCGCCTGGACTACTGCAATGCTCTTTACATGGGGCTGCCCATGAAGAGCACCCGGAGGCTTCAACTGGTGCAAAATGCGGCCGTGCGGGTGCTCATGGGAGTATCTCAGTACTCCCATGTTACACCATTCCTGCACGAGCTCCATTGGCTTCCGGTTGCCCTCCGGGTGCAATTCAAGGTACTGGTAATAACCTTTAAAGCCCTGCATGGCTTAGGCCCAGGGTACTTGTGAGACCACCTGCTGCCATTGTCAACATCCCATCGCCCGGTTTGCTCCCACAGAGTCGGCCTCCTCAGGGTGCCGTCGGCCAGGCAATGCTGGCGGGCTACCCCCAGGGGGAGAGCCTTCTCTGTGGGTGCGCCGACCCTCTGGAACGAATTACTCCTGGAGCTGCAGATGACCTCTGACCTTCGGTCCTTCCGCCGTGACCTGAAGACTTGGTTGTTCCAACAAGCGGGTCTGGACTGACTACGTTTTTTAATTGGGATTTTATCAGGTTTTTTTAAATTGTCACGTAATTATGGTATTTATTGATTAATTCTTTTTAAAACTTTTCATCCTATGTTTTAAATTTTTTATTGTTGTGAGCCGCCCTGAGTCCTTAGGGAGAAGGGCGGCATATAAATTTAAATAAATAAATAAATAAATAAATAAATAAATAAATAAATAAATAAATAAATAAATAGTCAATGGGAAGGTTCAAAAACAGCTGCTGCTGCTGTTTTTTTTCCCCCTTTGGTGGGGAAGGGAGAGATAAACACCCATCCCAGCCACTGTTTAGAAGACAATAAATTTCTCAGTGCAGCTAGTGAGAATGATGGATTGAAGGAAGGTAGGAAGAGGATGCTTTAATGGTACATAGCAATGCTATCTTTTATATATGTCTCCTAGAACAGGAGCTGAGCCAATTATGATCGCTGTTTCAGCTTTACAATGTGCATACGTGGGCCATGACACCATGGGAATCTGTTCACACATCAACTGAAATGTTCACTGTGGGCTGCAATGGACTATATATCTATGTAGAAGCATGCCTTGGGGTGTTTTGAGTTCTTGAGTCCCCCCCCCCCCAAAGAGACATTCACGGACAAGACTACAAATAAAATAACTCATGAAAATAATCTCATGATACTCCAGTTTTCCTAGCCGGCAAACTCTGAAATTTCTCAAGAGTTGAAATCAACATCTGGAGTATGCTAAGACTGAAGGAGTATGTAGTAGTCTCAAAAGAATACTCTGTTTTCTATTCAAATATGGGTCTCAGCAGGTCATCATTTGTACAGACAATGTTTCACGGAATATAATCAAAATGTTTATTCTCAAAGGATCATTCAAATTCTTCAGCCTATGAAATATTGCTGTTAATTTCTGGAGTTGGGGCTTTTGCAAACAGAAGAATTATGCAAACAATGGTAAGATGGAAGACATTTTTCTTCACCGAGCAGATCTTTAAGGTATATGTCAAGGTAATGATTTAGAAGCTAAGCAGCTTGTATAATGTGAGAAGTATGATGTAATGATGGGAATGACTTAGCAGGATCTGTGTCTCTTTAAGAGCCTTTGTATAGAAGGGAAGGCTCTGCTGCTGTGTTCTCTCTCTTTTCTTTTTCCCGCTGTAACTACTGTGTGTTGGAGACTGCTGTATTAGCACATGTATGTGTTGTGACTCAGGGCCAGCCGGTGGGCCCGGCAGCTGGCTCGGATGTATCGGATGACTCAGATGAGGGGGAGGAGGGAGACGAACTGGCTGATGATGGCTTGGAGGCTTGGCAGAGCTCCCAGCCGGGGCCCTCTTCTCAGCTGCGTGAGCCCGATAGTGCGGAGGATGATGACCCACAGCTGGCCCTGTTCAAGGACGCCCGACGCAGGAGGCAGTCGAGCAGGAACAAACAAAGAAAGGCTGTGGGACTCCTCGGGAGGAGGCACAGGGAGACCACGCCCTGAACTCTAAATAAAAGGAGTGTTTGGGGAGGGGCTGGTTGCTGAAAGCAACCCTTCCGCTTGAGGATTCAAGTTCCTGTGTTTCTTGT
>NC_138206.1:118556942-118639442 GCF_964194415.1 Vipera berus | reverse complement strand
TCCCATCTTGGAATGTGCACATTGGATGACTTGGTTCTCTCTGAAACCAAATGTTTTAAAAGTCACTAGGTGCCAATTCACACAGGACTGTAAAGGATTCAGTGCCAAATTTCCCAGCCTGTGAGTGTAGCAGCAGTCTAGCAAAGACAAATGTCCATTAAATATGAATTTAGGGAAGTGATGTAATATTATTTGGTACCAATGAAGGAGAATATTTGTAGCTCAAGGTTAAAATGAAGGGTCCTTGGTGCTCTCTGAGCTGGCTTGTTTTCTTGCAGATGTTTCATGACCCTAACTAGGCAACATCATCAGTGCTAGTAAGGAGTTGGGTTTGCTGTTAGTTTATATTCTGGTGTCTTGTCTGTCTGGGTGGGTGGAGGCGGTCTTAGGAATTCTTTAGCTGGGCTGTTTACTAATGACTCTGTGGCCGTTTCTTGATTGGGGTGTTGCTTACTTGATTGTTGGTCTGAAGTTGACCTTGGAGCTAATCTATGCTGATCTGGGTGCTGATTCCTGGTGGAGAAGTGCTGGAGACTTCTTCTCTTTGGGGCTGGTTGATGGTCTCTTTTGCATAGTCTATAGATGTTGCTAATGTCTATGTGTCTGTTGATGGCTGATTTTTATTAATGTTATTTGCATAATTATCTAAGCAATGTTTCAACTTCATCCAAGTCAACTATGTACGTGAACAAAGGATCTAAATGATCCTTCTTTAGCAGACATGTCAAACACAAGGCCCGGGGCCCAGATCCGGCCCGCAAAGTGGTTTCATGCGGCCCGTGAAGCCATCCTGGAAACAGTGAGGGAACCCACTGCCTTGGCCCTGGCCCAGAGACCCTCCTTTTGCCAGAGACCCTCAGATCTGTCCCACTCCTGCCCGGGCCCCCACAGGCACCCTTGATGCGAACGATGTAGAGCTGGCCATGCCCACCCTGTAGGCCATATGCACTCTAGCCACGCCCACCCAGTAGGCCATGCCCACCCTGGCCATACCCACCCGGCCCCCTGAGGGCAACCGTAATGCTGATGCGGCCCTCAATGAAATTGAGTTTGACACCCCTGTTCTTTAGGATCATTTGTTCTATCATTCTTTAGATGCAACAGCCTCAGTCTGTTGTTCCAAGGTGACATGCAAAATAAAATGCTGTCCGTTATATCCAAAGTCCACTAAATATAGATCCAAGGAATCAAGGTTCTCCATTTGTATTTCCCATTGCATTTCACGGAGGCTCTTTCTGAATAAACTGCATCCCACCAACAGCTTGGAAACAATGTTTAGATTATAATGTTCCTCTCCTATGCCAGCTAAATTCAAGGAGGAAGGAAGATGCACTTGCACCACAGACTCATCGTTAATCTTTTGCTTTCTATCCCTTTTGTGAATTTCACTGAGTCTCATGAGTATTGTTTAAAATAGACATAACATTTACAAACAATACAATGTTATGTCAGTTCAGTCCTCGGAGACTGTAACAAAATGAATATTTTTTGTGTGTGTGTGTGCCACTGCTGGTTTAAAATTCCTGTACTTTCAGAGACCAATTTTATTCCCAGACTTAATAGCGTGACTCGTAGAGACAAAAGTCTTCTCTGAGTAAAGAATTCACCCCATGGTGAATTATTCATCGTAACTCCTTTTAAATTGTCAATTCATGCCCAAATGCCACTTCATTTGCAAGCAAACAGTGATTACTTCCTCAATTCCTATCCTCAGAAGTGTGATAATAATGTTTATTCCTGATTCTTATTTCCCATATTGTGATAAAAAAAATCTGTCACAATCATTGTCACAAAAATGTGTCTATCGCTGATGACCATTGTAGGAGGCCAGGTTGATCTTCCTTCATCTACTTTGGAAACAGTCTAGTTGAAATGAATCAGTATGACTATTGTCTGATGTTAAGTTTAAAAATAATTCATTTCAGTATTGCACCTATGCTTAAAATATTATGAGGATGAAGGTTCATTCTCTGAGCTTGTGGGCTGTGTGGAAAGAAAAAAATCTTCATCAGGGTCCAGTGCAAGCCGGGAATAAACAAAATGGAAACTGCTTAAGAAAGAAGATTGCAGTTTATTGATGAGCAGAGCCAGATAGAAAGTTGAATCTGGGGAAGCTGACCACATGTAGCTGGGAGTGGTGGGTTTTTATACCTTCTTGAGCTTTTGGGTTTGGAGTTGTTCCTGGGGCATGAACTTTGACCTGAGGTTCAGTGTGCCCTTCTGGTATTCTAATGTTGGTGGGTTAAACCTATTATGTCCTAAAGGTCATGTCCTGCTTCTCTGGAGCTGTGGCTGATGGCTATGTCCTGTGTTGGATGGGTGAGGGGTTGTTGGTTCTAGGGATCTTTGTCTTTCTAATCCCATCAGCTCCAAGCTTCCTGGCTCCAGTCTTTCTGAACAGGATTATCAAATCTGCATTTCTAAAAGCTGGCCTGCTTGGTTTCTGCTTGGAAGAGGGAGACTTGGGCTAGCTTTGTCTAAGATATTTGATTATTCCTTTGGGGAAATACAATATCCTGTCCTTTTTAATACCCCCCCCCAAAAAAAAAAAATCCTTCTAGGAAGATGGGTGGGTGCTGACTTCCAACAGTTGGTTTCTGGACATTTTATTACCAGGCTAGTTAACATCTTCAGCAGAATTCAGGGGATGTCAGTGTCAATGTTCTTCTGTTTCATAAGGACGTAAAATATTATTTCGTTCCTGGAATATCATTTTGTCAGGCATTTTTGCCATTATTTTTTAATAATGTTCCCCTCTCTTTAGTCTTTTGAAGATGCTGAGTTCTAGGAGGAGGAGGAGGAGCTATTGACCCTGCTAACAAAGATTATTCAAAAATACAGTAGACACATCCAGGTTTAAAGAACTTCTGATTATCCCAAGCTTTGCTCATTTCAATTCACTTCAACAATATACGGTAAATCTTTATTTGCTACAGTTGTTAAGTAACTGATACTTAAGAAATCCGGACTGGATCTCTTGAGAATCAATCTCAATTTAAAAAAGGAACCCCATTAAAAAAAAAAAAAGATAAGGACACTTGTACCAAGTGTTGGTAACTCCATGGACACTTTCATGCTGTCTTCCTGGCAAGGATATGGAAGTAGCTTGTGAATTACATCCATGCAATTACTAACCAGGTCCACCCATGCCTAGCTTTTTCAAGATTAGCAAAACTGACCAAGATTCTACTTGCCTCTGTGACCTGTTAAGTCATGAGCTCTGGACCGCATGGCCAAGATGGACAACGCAGGACAACAGGGTTCAGCATAACATTCTTTATTGATGAAGCACAGACTTGGCAAACAAAGGGGCAACTGCCCCTCTTATATACCTAGCCAGGTATACTTGGAACCAATCCCAATGTCCGGATTTCCTGCCAAAGACTGCCCTGCCAATCCTGACAGGGCACCCTGCCACCTGGTGGTGTCAGTGGCTATCTCTGTGTAACATCCCCTACATACATATATACATAACATGACCAGCCAAAGATGGCTCGATTTTGCCTCCCTGTGACTAAGGATGACGAGCTGGGCAAGCCTGATTCCAGCTTTCATTTATAATTAACTACATTAAAGCAGGTTTCAGATCAAGGAAGATTCAAACTTCTTTTTCACAGACACCTTAAAGAAGCAATAGAAGCCTCATTTAAGAAATAAAGCTGAAATATCTATCTGTTCTCCATATGCCACGTTTTCAAAACCTGGCTTTTGTTTCCCAGACTCTAAGAGTCTCCTTTTTTCATGGAGTTTCAAGGGGGAATTTCAAGGGACAAAATAGATTCAGAGAGTCTTTCAGATGTCCCCTCAATTCAGTCTTTAAGTAAAAGTCCCAAAGCTGCTTTTTCAAGAGGCAACCTGACTCGATGCTCAAAGCTTTTTCAGAGCTTGAAGAAGCTTCTGGATGAGAAGCGAAAAGTCTTCAAAGAAAAACAAAGAAAATCCAGTTGCCTCTTAAAAAAGCACCTTTGGGACAACCTTGACCTGGATGACTGAGAATCTCCATAGACTTTAAGTTAAAAAAGGTTCCTATCTCAGCTAAGCTCCCAAAGTGACCTTTGACTTGACAGGTACAGTATGGAGGGCCCTGAAGTGAAAGAACCAGCATCATCAATCATCATCATCATCACATTTTTCCCGCAGGTTCAGGGTCCACTTTTCAGGTCAACAAGCGCCATCAAATGTCCACCTTTAAACTCTCTTGACATCTTTGCTTTGGCCTTCCATCTGGATGCTTGCCCTCTATATTAAAGTGGAAGGCAATTTAGGCAATGGTGTGGGGTGCTGCTTGTAGAACATGGCCATATCATTGTAGGTGTTTCTCCTGAATTTTCTCCGATATCAGTGTGGTGCCCCTTTGCTTCTAACCTGCATCACTGCTGACATGGTCAAGGAGACAAACAGTGGATCCCCAATCCATACGAAGCCTATTTGTAACCAACCAACTCAAATTCAGAACTATTACCCCACCTTTCTTGTCCCAGCCTACGTGAGTCCTTGTTATGCTCACAAGGAGAAACCCTTCTTCCAAGAAACAGGCAGGAACCGTAAGAAAAAAAACCAACCCCTTTTATTCTCACAGACCTGAGTCAATGTCCAAGGCAAACAAAAACATTCCACAGAAACTCAATTTTCAACACAAATGGTTGCCTTTGGCAACCAGCACCTCCCACACCTTCCCTTTTATTATGCAGCCAAGGCGTGGCTTCCTAATGCCTTCTCCTTTGCCTTTGGAGCCACCCCATTGCATTTCTCTGTCCTACTTGCTTCTCTTGACTGCACATTCATGCATCCTGGATTTGTCACAGCTGTTCTTCATCACTCTCCAACTCAGGCTCCCAGCACAGCTGTGTCTCAGCCTGAGTGCGAGTAGAGGGGCCAGGTTCCTCATCCAACTGTAAGTCTTGGGATCTCCTCAGAGCCTTCCTCTGACTCTAATGTCACTCCAGGCCTCTCCTCCTCATCTGGGTCCTCAGACTCAGCTGCCGGGTCTACTGGCTGGCGAGGAATCACAACACCACCTTTTTTTTTCCTTTTGGAAAATTTTAGTTTATTCAAAAAAAAAAAGTAAAATAAAAAACACCAAAATATTTTAAAAGAATGAAAGAAAGAAAAAAACCACAACAAAAAGACATTAACAAGAAAAAGTGTCTTTAAAAGAGAAAAAACAAAAACCCTAACACACATAACATCCTCACTAGTTGAATGCTGATTCATATAATACAGCAATGTTGGTTTCCCACCCCTTGCGAAAAAGGCCCAAAGAATTTTAGACTGTTAAATTGCTCAATCTATTGACAAATCATTAGTGTCAAGAGTGAAAGTTTGGCAGCTACGTGCCTCTTTGTTTTCATTTTGCCATTAGAGTGAGTGGTAGTGGTGGGGAGAATGATGCTATTGGGTTAATTAGAAACCTCTCCAGGTCTTCAGAAGTTTGTTGTGAGGAGGCTGTCTGGAAACCTTTCAAGGACTTTCTAGCTGGTGTGAAGAAGATAGCAGACGGTTCTCATAACAAAGAGAATGTATTCACATGGGCAACGGGGGAGGGGTTGGGCTGGGAATGTCATTGTTATATGCTATGGTTGAGACATTAGAGTTAGTTTTCTTTCACCTCTATCATGCCATGCATTCAATAAATCGGTAAGTTTTTCATCAATGAAAGTAATCCTGGACTTTATTTGGATATTTGAGCTGGAGGTTGACAGTTAGCCTATCATGTATATACTATATTAATAACAAAATGGTAAAAAGGAAAAAAAAACAATAATAGTGAAGACATTGTGTAAAAGTATAAAAGTAATAAAAAATAGTGAACAGTAATAAGGAAAAAAAAAGGTTGAAATTCCAAAATCCTCTCTTAACAAGCTGTGATTGTAATTAACTTGTAGAAGATTTACCACGGCTTCAGTCCCCTATCATCTCAAATATTAACCCCAATTGGTTCCGTTTCTTTATACCATCTCTTATCAATTGATTGATTGATTGATTAAGTACAATAACTCTTTTAAATCATACTGATATGACCCTATATCATCTGAAATGCTTCTCATGTAACTTATTCCTTTAGCAAGGCTCACCCTTTCACTTTCTGATAAATAGGAACAAAATTTTAATGATTAGAAACAAGCCTTGTTATTTTTAGTTACTGAATTTACAGCCCTAGAAGTTGTTCATATCATGAAGGCAGGCCAAGGATACAAATAATTCAGGAATAATTTCTCCATCTGGCCTATTGAGAATGCTAAGGAAGCAATATATGAAAATGATAGAAGACTTTTTTTAAAAAAATGCAAGAAGTTGGGAGGAATGAAACAGAATTTCATCTTTCTAGAACTTCATAAGTAATAGCGTTTGTGTAAATATTTAAATATCTTCTGGAAAGATTTGCAATTGGCTTCCCAAACAAATGTTATGAGGCAGAAGCAATGCTAACAAAATTATTCTGGAAGGAATTAGCAGTTATTCAAACCGTGATCATAGTGTCTCAAAGCAAAAATGATGATGTGGCTTTTCTACCTTCACAATAGGCTTTGAGAAATGTTCAAATTGCCAAGTAAGCTGAACATGTTTTTATTTTAGTGTATTGTTGCTGTTTTTGTTTTCCTTTTATTCATCTCTGATTTCAAACATTACCATCCTCAACACAGGGGAATGCAGAAGTCATGCAAAATAACACTGTAATTTTGTAACCTCAAATCTACTCCAGAATACTGCATAACAGGGCTGATTGATTATAATAGGATATCATTTTTGGCTTGGTCAACACATTTTCACAAAGTGTGGGAGACCCATAAATCTCTTCCTTGTAAGAAAAGATCCTGAAATAGCCTACTGCATAGCTTTAACAAGCAGAATGCAGTCAACAGAAGAACATCTGCTGCAAATATCAAGATATTCATGTAGCAACTTACTGTATACCACCAAACTGATGGAGAAAAGCAAATTCCTGCTGCCTTAGTTTCTAGTCACAAACCTCTCATAACCATCAGCATTGTTCTTGAGCGGGTGAAGATATTATAAATACCAGAGATGCATACAATGAAAGGAACTGGTAAATATATAGCTTGGCTAATTATACCATTGCTTCATCAAAAGGTCCTGAAGCCAGTTCGACTTTGGGAACAATTTGCAACACAAACAATTGCATCCTATCTCATTCACAAAGATAGCAATTATATCCTTATCAGCTACAATGGAATGCTGGCCTTGAGACTCATTTGCTAGGCCTATAAAGTAAAGCCTACCCCAGTGGGTCAAACATTCTAAGAGTGTGGTTCTTTGTTTTGTGTGGTGGACAGAAGAAGGGTTGCTTCAAACTACTGTCAATAAAGACTATGGCTTTGCCACACTGAATGGTCAATTCCATATCTGAAAATTCATATATTAATGGGAGAAGGTAGAAATTATTGGGGAAAAAGAGAGTCCTTCTGTCTGTCTGTCTGTCTGTCTGTCTGTCTGTCTATCTATCTATCTATCTATCTATCTATCTATCTATCTATCTATCTATCTATCTATCTATCTATCTATCTATCTATCTATCTATCATCAGCTGTGGTGGCACAGTGGTTAGAATGCTCACATTGCCAGGAGTTCGATTCCTTCAATCCAGACCAGCTCAACGTTGATTCAGCCTTCCATTCTTCCAAGGACAGTAAAATGAGGACCCAGATAGTTGGGGGCAATATTCTGACTCTGTAAAATGCTTAGAGAGGGCTGCAAAGCACTGTGGAAGTGGTATATAAGTCTAAGTGCTATTGCTAAGTTCTCTCTCTCTTTCTCTCCCCCCTCTGTCTCTTTCACACACATCTATCAATCTTGCCAACTCTCTCATCTCCATCTCTGCCTGCCTGCCTGCCTGCCTGCCTGCCTACCTACCTACCTACCTACCTACCTACCTACCTACCTACCTACCTATCTATCTATCTATCTATCTATCTATCTATCTATCTATCTATCTATCTATCTATCTATCTATCTATCTATCTATCTATCTATCTATCCTCTCTCTCTCTCTCTCTCTCTCTCTCTCTCTCTCTCTCTCTCTCTCTCTCTCTCTCTCTGTGTGTGTGTGTGTGTGTGTGTGTGCATGTGTTGGGATCCGTTGAATTAATTTGACTCATGGCAGCTGCCTGGACAAGTGCCTGCATTTTTCTTGACAAGATTCAGAATCTTTCTAGGTCTGAGAGAGAGGGATTCACCCAAAATCATCTAGTTGTCTTTGGGTCTAAGATCCCATTAAAATGTATGATCTATCTTGGTGCCGTCCTGCTTTTCAAATCATGGTATCAAATCACTTCAATCATAGCAGCACCAAATCTCAATAGTCCGAGTAGTAGAGACCTTGTGTTGATATGATGGACATAATTAAACTGATCAACTACTATCGAATGACAATTTCCCATCCTATAAAAATGACACTATTTCAGATCTTGATTAAGCTCAGCTGTAACTTAAATTGCAGTTAGAACGCTCTCAATTTGGACTGCATAGGAACGATGGCCCATCACAACTCACACTTTTAAAATGTTAAGCTCTGCTGGGATTGCTTGCTTCTCTTTCAGTGCATTAGATGTAACACAAATGCTGTGCTTTTTCTTATTTTTAATGACACACTTACACGGGAAGGGATGAACTCAAGCTTTTCTACTTGAAAAATAACTAACAGAAATGAACCAAAGTGACAGTTTCATTTCTACGGTAGGTAAGTGATGATGTTCTAATCATCACAGATTGATAAGCTGCCATTTAAATCTCCAACTACTCTTTTCAGGGCTGATCTTAGATTGAAAATGCTGTTAGGATGGCCCAGGGTAGTTAAAAGCCAAGAAGGGTCTTGGGATCATGAATAATGGTATGTAGGGCTTTTTTTCCTCATAGAACGCTCAGAACGGAGTTCCGGCACCTTTTTTGGATGGAACCTTGTAGGGTAGGCAAGGCAGGTTGTATGACATGTATGAGTTCCGGCACCTTTTTCTTTTACAAAAAAAGCACTGATGGTATGTGAGAAAGACCTTGAGAAACCAGGTGAGGAGTTGATGCCCATGGAGCAGTCAGACAAGAAAGAGTAGAGTCTGCAACTATTTAACAGCCAGAGGAAGCGACTCAAAAGGGACCCGCCCTTACTTCTCAGGGCATCAGATTTGTACTCTCAGTTTTAGAAAATTCTGTTCATGTAGCCTTTTGATAAAGGAGAAGCAGCTCATCTGATCTGATTCCTATCTGGTATAGATGGAATGGCTGACATCAGTCTGAAGGGTCCCTGGTGCTCTCTGAGCTTGGTTGTTTTCTTGAAGACATTTCATTACCCTGACTAGGTAACATCACCAGTGCTAGAATGGAGTGGGATTTATGGAGAGGAGGAGGAGGAGGAGGAGGAGGACAAGGAGGAGGAGGAGGACGAGGAGGAGGACGAGGACGACGACGACTATGGGGTTCTTGGTGCTCTCTGAGCTTACTTGTTTTCTTGCAGACGTTCCATTACCCTGACTAGGTCACATCATCAGTGCTAGAAGGGAGTAGGGTTGATGGACAGGAGGAGGGAGAGGAGGAGGAGGAGGAGGGGGAGGAGGAGGAGGAGGAGGACTATGGGGTTCTTGGTGCTCTCTGAGCTTGCTTGTTTTCTTGTAGATGTTCATTAACCTAACTGGGTAACATCATCAGTGCTAGAAGGGAGGCAGGTTTGGGAGGACAAGGAGGAGGAGGAGGAGGAGAACTGTGCGGTCCTTGGTGCTCTCTGAGCTTGCTTGTTTTCTTGCAGATGCTTCATTACCCTAACTAGATAACGTCATGAATGCTACTGATGATGATCAGTGCTGACTCACACTGATGATGTTACCTAGTTTGGTCATGAAATGTCTGCAAGAAAACAACCAAGCTCAGACAGCCCCAAGGAGCCCTCTTTCCAACTGTGACCTCAGTCTGGCAAGTCTGAAATATAAACCTCCCACTGTTTCCTTCAGCTTTATAAGGTAGGGAGAATCCTTCTTAGCTTATTTTTCCCCTCTACCTGTTATGCAGCCCCAGGCTTTATTCTCTCTCTTATCTGATTGTTCCATGAGTAGCATCTCTTTGCCCCATTCATCAAGGTCTTCTGCATCTACCAATACTACATGGGGCCTCAACAGCCCTCTCTCAAGAGAGGGGAAGGGATATGACACCACCTATACCCTGTATGGAACACAGTCCTTTCAGCAGTTCCAAGAAGATTCCAGCCCCATTTGCATTATTCATGGGACCCCGAGGACACAGATAAACCTCCAAGTGGCCTCAGTAATTCTCAGAAAGAGTGCTAACGTCCAGATGACTGCAAGGAATATAAATCCTTTTGTTCTCCATCATTCAGTCAGAACTGAAGAAGCTTCCTGGATGAGAAACAATAAATCTTCAAGGAAAACCAAGAAAATCCAGTTGCCTTTTGGGAAAGAAAAAAAAACAAACAAATTCCTGTGGGATAGGAGGTCACAGGTAACCATTGAAGGCTGTGTACTGATAGTGTGATCCCCAAATATTGGGTCTTGTTCCTCAAAAAACATCAGTCATTTTCTTCCAATCATTTTTTGTCTGCACGGTCTCTCCTATCTAATTGCTACCTAATTGATAGTATGGTTCCCTGTCTCAAACATTTTAATAATTGTTTAATGTCAAGCTTTCTGTAACCCACTGACATCAATAGCTGGCATGTGAAGCCATTTGAAATTATGTAACCATTCCTAATTAATTTTCCATTTAATGTGCAAAACCTGGAAATAATTTTCATCAGCTTTTGCTTAGATCAGGGGTCTTCAAATGTGGCCCTTTGATGACTTGTGGACTTTAACTCCCAGAATTCCTCAGCCAGCCTCCATTTTGTTTGTTCGATTTAAGACAGGAGTCTTCAAACGTGGCCCTTTTAGGACTTGTGGACTTCAACTCCCAGAATTCCTCAGCCAGTGTGCCTGGCTCAGGAATTGCAGGAGTTGAAGTCCACAAGTCATAAAAGGGCCACGTTTGAAGACCTCTGGCTCAGATGCAAGGTTCAGATTCCATGGTTTTTGCAAGCTAGCTTCATCCTAAAATACTAGACTTATAAATAATTTTCCTGGAAAAAAAATCCTTTACTTTAAAAGCTTTGGGAGATTCTCAAGTCATTCTTTCCCTATATGCTGCCTTTTATGAGTATATACCCCATAGCAGTAAACAAAGCAGAATCAATAACATCCACTGAACTCTGCTTCACCTTTTGAGTTGGCTGTTCCTTGTAATGCAATAACCACACTCAGATGTGAATACAATTTCTGGCCTTATTTATGACTAGCTGAAAGGGTTCTCTGTTTGTAAAGACGTTAATAGCACAGCAACTCTAGAGCAGAAATAGAAGAACAATGTCATAACTGCAATTTTGATGAAGCTCCCAGCATGCAAGTAAGGGAGAAAATGTGGATTACTCTTCTTTAGAGTAACACAACTTTCTGCCTAAGCAACTGTTCTTCCATTGGAATAACAGAATAGCAGAGTTGTAATGGACCTTGGAGGTCTTCTAGTTCAGCCCCCTGCTCAAGCAGGAGATCCTATACCAGGGGTGTCAAACTCAATTTCATTGAGGGCCGCATCAGCATTGTGGTTGCCCTCAGGGGGCCAGGTGGGTATGGCCAGGGTGGGCGTGGCCTACTGGGTGGGTGTGGCTAGAGTGCGTGTGGCCTACTGGGTGGGCGTGGCCAGCTCTACATCGTTCGCATCAAGGGTGCCTATGGGGTCCTGGGCAGGAGTGGGACAGATCTGAGGGTCTCTGGCAGAAGGAGGATCTCTGGGCCAGGGCCAAGGCAGTGGGGGCCGTTCCCTCACTATTTCCAGGATGGCTTCGCGGGCCACATGAAACCACTTAGCGGGCCGGATCCGGCCCCCGGGCCTTGTGTTTGACATGTCTGTCCTATACCATTCCAGAGAAGTGGCTATCCAGACTTTTCTTAAAAGTCTCCAGTGATGGAGCACCCACAACTTCTGGAGGCAAGCCGTTCCGCTGGTTAATTGTACTGACTGTTGGGGAAATTCTCCTTAGTTCTAGGCTCTTAGTTCTGTCCTGGATTACTTTCCACCCATTTTTTCTTGCATTGCCTTCTGGTGCTTTGGAAAATAGGTTGACACTCTCTTCTTTGTGGCAGCCCCTGAACTATTGGTACACTGCTATCATGTCACCTCTTTTGAAGCAGTAACACCCTGACTCAGCTATTTCGGGAGATAGTACTCACTTGATACCTGGACAAAATATATATATATATTCGTGTTTGGTCTGACTTGCTCAGAATCTCAGTGATAGTTAAATTCTGTATAATCGAGAGCTTTTCCCTCTGGAGTAGTTCTTTTTAATTATTCCAATATTCAACCAAGTTCTCATCAAATTCTCTCTCTCTCTCTCTCTCTCTCTCTCTCTCTCTCTCTCTCTCTCTCTCTCTCTCTCTCTCTCTCTCTCTCTCTCTCTCTCTCTCTCTCTCTCTCCCTCTCCCTCTCCCTCTCCCTCTCCCTCTCCCTCTCCCTCTCCCTCTCTCTCTCTCTCAATTGCAAGCTACTTATACAATTTTACAATTGAAAGTCAACTGCTGCTATTAGACCATTACATTTCCAGTGAGGAAGCTCAATCCTCAAGAGGGCAAAATTCCATCAGAGTTCAAAGGGACCTTGGAGGTCTTCTAGTCCAACCCCCTGCTCAAGCAGGAGACCCTATATGATTCCAGACAAGTGGCTGTCCAGACTCTTCTTAAAAACTTCCAGTGATGAAGCACCTACAACTTCTGGAGGCAAGCTGTTCCACCCGTTAATTGTTCTCACTGTTAGGAAATTTCTCCTTAATTCCATGTTGCCATCTAGAAATGCTAATATTTCTAGAATATTGCTTGGGGGATAACCTGGCCAGTTATCAAAAGAACTGAACATTTCACCGAATGAATCACAACGATTATGGTATGACAAATTACACAGTGGCTGGAAAGGAATATATGGTATTTTATTCCCCACATTGCAAAACAAAACCTGAGTTTGTTAGCCTTGGGCAGTTGACTTTCAACATTGGTAAATTGAATAAAAATGTTGTACGTGTGGACACCCACACAAAAATACTCTCACAAGGTCAGGCCAATGTGGGAGAATCTGGTCAACCTTGGGTACAATATCCTTCATATTTCTACTGCAAGCAGAGTAATATCTTGAACAGCCCTGCTTATATCTTCTTTGTCTTTATAGATAGATTTTTAAAACACACGTCTCCTAATCTGGAAGAAGAACTATCAGAATACAAGGGAACATGACCACCTTTTTTCTTTCTACATAAATACTATTTGAAGACGTCCAGCAGGCAAGCAGCTACTTTATTGTTGTTAATGGACCAAGAAATCTGATGGATGCAGCTGCCCCACTGTAAGTCGGTATCCTGTTGGGTTCCGTTTGGACTGCATATGTTTTATAAATGTGGCTTTTATCTCTCTCTCTCTCTCTCTTTTTAATTATGACAACAAAATAACCAACTGATTGATACTTGAAATTGAACAGGGGATTAAGCCTACCCAAATCAACCATCCACCGGGTTCGTGCATAGTTAAAAGTACAGCTGAAAAGAACAGAGAGAGAAAAATGATGAATCAGATGCGTTTCAGAGATTTCCTTGGCATGAAGTGGAAGCCAAGGATTCAAACAAAGTAAATGAATATTCAGATGTGACTCGTGAATTTGAAAAGCGCCATCTGTTCCCAGTCCGGTGAAAAGTAAACACCCCTCTCCCCATTTCTGTCTCATTCTGTTTCGAAATATTTGGACGGACCTTCACCATAAAACCTGCCCCTCAGACGGACATCCCCACAGACGTCTACTTGTCCTGAAGAACATTTTTTTTTTAAAAAAAGTGTGTTAAAGTAAAGTATAATTTACTGTTGGCATTTTCTAGCCAGTTGCCAAAAGAAGTCTTTATTTATTTATTTATTTCTGAAAGAAGAGCTCTTCAATCCATGATCTCCATTCTGCGTTTTGTTCCAGTTTGAATAATCAGGAGAGGGGGAAAAAAACACCAACTCTTGAATTTTTAAACAAAAGCTTTAATTTTTTTTAAAGATTAACATTTCTGTTCTGATTGCTTAAACAGACACAGAAGCCAGATGAAAATTGGTTTGATGGCATCTTCCATTCTTATGATCCTGGAGTGGGTAAGAGAGCAATGCAATTCCGGAGATGAATGCCGCAAGCTGTTAGTTCAGAAACACCAGTTGTAAATAAACATTTCGTTTCAAAGCTCAGTTCAAAGTCAGAGTGTGTGGATATGGATTTGTTTTGCTTTTTTTTGCTTTTTTTATCCATAGCAATGTGCAGACTGCTAGAAGTTGTGAAGCAGGAACAAAACTAGCTTTCTTTTGTAGCCCTTATTCTGCTTTCAAATATAAAATCTAGCACCTTCTCATCAGCGCACATAGAAGTTTAGTTTTCTAAGCTGTGCAGCTATCATAAAATCAAATCTCCTTCAAGTCAAGGTTGACTCTTTGTGACTTCATGGTAATGATCTGCCATGAATTTCCTGTCAGCTACACAGCTCAGTATGGAGATGAGACCTCTATGGCTCTAGGACAATAGAAGAGCAAATAGCTTCCAAAGATATATGGTTGGGTCAGTGCTTTGAAAATGGCACTCTAGTCCTTGGTATTCAGGGAAAACCTTATTAAAATAATTGTTCTCACTGTACATGAAACAGTGAACCATATTCCAACTGTCTAGAAAATAAAAATATGATAAGCTTATTTGCAATTCAATGCAAACCGATTCTAGGTTTCCAGTCAATAATCAAATCACTTTGAGAATTGTGGTTGGTATATTTTGATGTGAGTTTATTTTTTTTAAAAAAAAAAAAAAGTACAGAAGCAGAATTCAGCTGGACAGATAATTCTCTGTAGACTTGAGTGCCTATCCCTTTCTTTGGCTTGGTTGGCTGAGTCATAAGCATCTGTTTGAATCCATAGATTCTCAAAATGGTTTTGAGGGCAACTTCATTGGATATCACGGATGGGCAACATTTGGTCCTCCATGTGTTGATTAACTCCAGATATCACCAGTTAATATAGTCATTTAGACGAGATAATTGCATTTGTTACCGAACCATAACTGATGAGTCACACAAAGCTTATTGTTCTCCAACAGAAGTGTTAATTTTCCATGTCCCTTTCAAAAGAAGAACAGTGGATGAAGACTTATGATAAATGAAGACATCACAAAATAGAAGGATTTCAGAGAAAGTGAAATATCACTAGTACTTCACATTGTCCAAAATAGCTTGGACAGTAATGGTAAAAGTGGTGGATAAGGAAGGGGGAAAAAAAGAAAGCTAGAAGATAGACAGTTTTGAATTATGGGTTTGGAGAATACAGCTAAGAGTACCATGGACTTCAAGAGGAACGAATCAATCAATCCTGCATCAAATAAAGGCTGATTTTTTTATTTTTATTTTTCTTGGAGCAATAATCAGCAACTCACATATTCTGAACAAAAGTCTTGGGAAGATGCTAGACTGGAAATAATGAGTATGCTTGGCAAGGCTGAAGAAAGTAGAAGAAAACAAGCAAGGTGGATAGAGATGGTAACAGGACTAAAATCCCCAGAGTGTCTTCGTAAGAACTCTGGATTATTGCTGGAAGACATCCTGAGATGGCAAGCATTTGTCAGGTAATTGCCAGAAGTGATATCTGATTCAATGGCATCTAGAAGCTAGATCCAAGTCATCTTGCAGCAATATAGATAAAGGATTCCCATCCCATGGGAGAATATGTGGATAAAAGGCTTAAAATCCACATTAATTTCTAACCATATATATACATACATACATACATACATACAGACAGACAAATAGATAGATAGATAGATAGATAGATAGATAGATAGATAGATAGATAGATAGATAGATAGATAGATAGATAGATAGATATAGATGATATAGATAGATATAGATATAGATATAGATATAGATGATATAGATATATATCAAAATGAGGTATCGCTGGTATTTAACACCAGATAAGTTATCTAGAAAGAGACGCAGTGGCTCAGTGGGTTAGAACACTGAGCTTGTCGATCAGATGGTCGGCAGTTTGGCGGGTCGAATCCTGAGTGCCGCATAACAGAGAGAGCACCTGTTACTCGTCCCAGCTTCTGCCAACCTAGCAGTTCGAAAGCACGTAAAAATGCAAGTAGAAAAATAGGGACCACTACGGCGGGAAGGTAACAGCGTTCCGTGTGCCTTTGGCATCTAGTCATGCCGGCCACATGACCACGGAGACATCCTCGGACAAGCGCTGGCTCTTCGGCTTTGAAACGGAGATGAGCACCGGCCCCTAATGTATAAAGGTATTTCAGATGAATGCTGGAAATGGAAATTTAAAGAAGGGACTTGTTATCATTTATGGTGGACATGTGATAAGGCAAAGAAATATTGAAGCAGGATTCATACATTCATGCAGACAATCCTGAAAGTGAACATAAAGATTAAACCAGAAATTTTCCTGCTGGGCCTAATGGAAAGAGAACTGGAAAAAACAAACAAACCTGGAGCTCTGATTTTTATATATGGTGACAGCAGCAAGATTGCTCTATGCACAAAAGTGGAAGGATGCATCGATTCCCACCATGGACGAAGGGTTACAAAAGCTGATGGAATGAGCAGAGGTGGCCAAACTAACTGTGCTGATCAAAGAAAAAACAACATAAGTCCATTTGTCTCTGCTTGGAAACTGCTTCTGGGCTTTGCGGTGGAAAAAAACCCCAATATCATGATTTTGGGTTTTACCGCTTAGACTGATTTGCCGATGCAGAAGTGGCTAGTGGCTAGTGGATATAGGGAACGGTTGCTGGGATTGGGTATGTGTAGTTTAATGAAGAGAAGGGTGATGGGTGACATGATAGCAGTGTTCCAATATCTCAGGGGCTGCCCCAAAGAAGAGGGAGTCAAGCTATTCTCCAAAGCATCTGAAAGCAGGACAAGAAGCAACAGATGGAAACTAGTCAAGGAGAGAAGCAACTAGAACTAAGGAGAAACATCCTGACAGTTAGAACAATTAACCAGTGGAACAACCTGCCTCCAGAGGTGGTGAATGCTCCAACACTAGAGGTTTTTAAGAAGAAACTGGACAGCCATTTGTCTGAAATGGTATAGAGTTTCCTGCCTGAGCAGAGGGTTGGACTAGATGACCTCCAAGGTCCCTTCCAATTATTATTATTATTATTATTATTATTATTATTATTATTATTATTATTATTATTATTATTATTATTATTATTATTATTATTATTATTATTATTATTATTATTATTATTATTATTATTATTATTATTATTATTATTATTATTATTATTATTATTATTATTCTACCATAGAAATGTAAAAAGTTGAGATTTGATTTTAAGGTCAGGTTTTACTGCAACAGAGAGTGTTGGAAGTCAATGCCTTTTGTTTCTTCTCCTCCTTCACACCCCTTTCCTTTTTTCTACTGTCATCCCCTACTATTGGTATTTTCACATTTTACGTTATAAATGAATAAAACTAATAAATAATAGTAATAATAATAATAAAAAGATTAAGGATTCCCATCTCTATGACACTATGGTGAGTAAGAATGGCAAGGTTAATTCCATGGAGGAATGCATTCAAACTTTCCTTTCTGGTGGAATGTTTTCAGCAAATTAAGAATGGGAAATAATAAGATATCTTTTTCTAGATTGCAAATCTCCCAGAAAGACAGATAAATGCAGATCATGTCTTTTCCTTTTTTTTGTTTTGTTTTACTACATATAGTAGAACTGTACAGCCCAATTGTATGCTCAAAGTTGCTTTTTCCAAAGGCTGGATGACTGTGCTTTTTCAAAACCCTTTTTCATGCTTTTTCAAACAAAAACAAACACCTGGATGACTGAAAATCTCCACAGATATTTAGACCAATGTATTATTCCCACATCTCAGAATAAGTTGACTCAAAAAGTATGAATATATTAATGTTTTTAAGTCATGTTCTTCATCAAGGGGTCCCAGAACAGTTATATAACATATTAAAACAATGGAAATAGTATAAAAATTGTAGGTTTGTATGCAAATTTGTATACAAACTTCATTTGTACTTGATGTATGTTTCATCATTTCATGCAAGTATATTCAGGTGTGTGTGTGTGTGTGTGTGTGTGTGTGTGTGTGTGTGTAAAAGAGTTAAAGGGAGACTAGTATAGCTATTTCAAGCTCCTTAGCTCCACCCAACACAGACACACACAGAGACACACACACACACACACACACATATACAAAATTAAAACAAGATTTATACTAAAGCATGCACTGAATTAGGACTGAAATTGATTAACAATTAAGAGCACACTGTTACAGACTGAAAAGAGAATTATAAAGGACTTCTTTTGTCTTATGCTAAAATACAAATTAACTTAATTTTATTGTAATATAGCAGTCAACTTCCATATACTAATTCATTAGCAATTAGAAAACAACATAATGCATCAACATGTGCTGGGCCAAATAAAATCACAATCCTCCCCACCCCTTGAATAGTTGTTTAAACTCTGTGTTTTCATAGCAGAAATGGGAAAGCTTACTGTTTCAAATGTTGCATATTTGTTAAGGTAAGTGAACAAAAGCAACAGTGTGCAATGTGCGTATATACATGTATACCTTTTCAAAACATAGAATGCCTTTGGTATGCAAACTCTACCTTTTTGAAGCAGGCCTTCGAGATAGCCTTCAGGATCCATGCAGAAAACACTCAGGAGGAGAATATTTTCCTGTTAAATCAATTAGATCTCTTAAGAAGGTGAGATAAGGAGGAATTCAATCGAAATGCAATGTATTTGATTTACAACAAACAATTTTATCCTCTTAAAACCACTTCTTACCCTCAGTGTTCTGCTATATTAAATCCACTCTATCATAACCCAGGGATGTTAAAA
The DNA here is from genome assembly GCF_964194415.1 of Vipera berus. NCBI lineage: Eukaryota > Metazoa > Chordata > Lepidosauria > Squamata > Viperidae > Vipera > Vipera berus. Next base: position 118,620,500 of record NC_138206.1, on the reverse strand, counting down.
AGAAGAAAGAAAAGTTGTCTTTTTTTTGGTTTTGTTTTGTTTTTTGAGAATTGCACACAACAACACATTTGCTAGATATTTTGCTTCTGGGAATCACCTCCTCATCTCTGTCTACTCAACATTGATTTGGGGACTGTTTACCTACCCCAAAAGAAGTTTATTTAGAAACCTCAGTCTATACTGAGGGGTAGGCAACCTTGGCTCTTTTATGACTCATGGACTTCAATTCCCAGAATTCCTGAGCCAGCATGGCTCAGCTTGGAAACCTCTTCCTTTCCCCTCAGCTTGGCTGGCTCAGGAATCCTGGGAGTTGAAGTCCACCAGTCATAAAAGAGCCAAGATTGCCTACCCCTGGTCTATACCATTGTTATGTCTAAGTCAGCACCAACATTGGCTCGTGTAATTGATGCTACAGTTTAGAACAATTGGCACATTAGCATGTGAAATTTCAACATTATCATACTCTAAATTAGCCACACAGACTCCCCTTTAAGTAACTGAAGCAGAATATTGTCTTAGGCAGCTCCAAGGCAAATTGTATCTGATCACCCCCTTTGAATAAAATGGGGGGAGTGCCATTCTATTAAGGGTTTTTCTATCAACTACCAAGAAGTAAATTTGCACCTAAGGAAGTAGGATTTCTGATGGCTTGAAGACAATCCCAAGTTATTTGAAAGAGAAACCCTAGCTGTGAAATAAAGCATGACAAAGCACGTTCTTTCTTGGATAGACTGTGTCACTAGGTAATCTGATTGGTTGTTTGTTTGTTGGTTTGTTGGTTGGTTGGTTGGTTGGTTGGTTGGTTGGTTGGTTGGTTGGTTTGATTGATTGGCATTGGGAGCCCATAGAGAACTCAGTGGCATATGAATATTCCTTTGTATGCTGATGAATTCTCTTAGATCTTTCAATGATCTTGGACAAGTGGCTTTAAATCTCAGATAAATTCTGAGATTTGGTCCCGGATGACCTTAAATAGTCAGGCACATTTGCATGGATTCCTTAAGATGGGGATCTGGACCCCACCTTAAGAAAGAACGGCAGCTCTTTCAAAAGCGAGAATGTATGTTCTCTGTTAATGTCCATTTAGAACTTTAGCAGAAGTGTTTTATTTCAGCTAGGAATGAGCCCTAGAATTATCCAGTAGCTTCTGCTCTCAGAGATATAAACTCAGTTCCAAAGATGTAAATGCTATAATTCTGAAGTAATCTAAACAATCTTCTACGTATTCTTTCATATTTAGGGGGAATGGGTTTCATTTTCTTGGCTCTTTTCCAACAAATACTTTGAGGAAAATCAACATATAAAGGAAACTGGGCAATGAAGTATCCTGAGAGCCAAAGAAAATCCTGAAGGCTGTTTTTTTTTTAACTTATCTGTTGAGTATAATAAGGAACCATCTCAAATGGTGAGTGACACAACAAGCATTAATGACAGTGATGACAATCAATCAGTGGAAAAGCTTACCCCAGAAATCGTGGGTGCTCCATCACTGGAGTTTTTTAAGAAGAGAATGGACAGTCACTTGTTTGAGATGGTATAGGTTCTCCTGCTTGAGCAGGGGGCTGGACTAGAAGATCTCCAAGGTCCCTTCCAGCTCTATTCTATTCTATTCTATTCTATTCTATTCTATTCTATTCCATGCCATGCCATGCCATGCCATGCCATGCCATGCCATGCCATGCCATGCCATGCCATGCCATGCCATGCCATGCCATGCCATGCCATGCCATGCCATTTCATATATTCTATTCTATTCTATTCTATTCTATTCTATTCTATTCTATTCTATTCTATTCTATTCTATTCTATTCTATTCTATTATTCTATTCTATGCCATGCCATGCCATGCCATGCCATTTCATATATTCTATTCTATTCTATTCTATTCTATTCTATTCTATTCTATTCTATTCTATTCTATTCTATTCTATTCTATTCTATGCCATGCCATGCCATGCCATGCCATGCCATGCCATGCCATGCCATGCCATGCCATTTCATATATTCTATTCTATTCTATTCTATTCTATTCTATTCTATTCTATTCTATTCTTCTATTCTATGCCATGCCATGCCATGCCATGCCATGCCATGCCATGCCATGCCATGCCATGCCATGCCATGCCATTTCATATATTCTATTCTATTCTATTCTATTCTATTCTATTCTATTCTATTCTATTCTATGCCATGCCATGCCATGCCATGCCATGCCATGCCATGCCATTTCATATATTCTATTCTATTCTATTCTATTCTATTCTATTCTATTCTATTCTATTCTATTCTATTCTATTCTATTCTATTCTATTCTATTCTATTCTATTCCATTTCATATATTCTATTCTATTCTATTCTATTCTATTCTATTCTATTCTATTCTATTCTATTCTATTCTATTCTATTCTATTCTATGCCATGCCATGCCATGCCATGCCATGCCATGCCATGCCATGCCATTTCATATATTCTATTCTATTCTATTCTATTCTATTCTATTCTATTCTATTCTATTCTATTCTATTCTATTCTATTCTATTCTATTCTATTCTATTATTCTATTCTATGCCATGCCATGCCATGCCATTTCATATATTCTATTCTATTCTATTCTATTCTATTCTATTCTATTCTATTCTATTCTATTCTATTCTATTCTATTCTATTCTATGCCATGCCATGCCATGCCATGCCATGCCATGCCATTTCATATATTCTATTCTATTCTATTCTATTCTATTCTATTCTATTCTATTCTATTCTATTCTATTCTATTCTATTCTATTCTATTCTATTATTCTATTCTATGCCATGCCATGCCATGCCATGCCATGCCATGCCATGCCATGCCATTTCATATATTCTATTCTATTCTATTCTATTCTATTCTATTCTATTCTATTCTATTCTATGCTATGCCATGCCATGCCATGCCATGCCATGCCATGCCATGCCATGCCATGCCATTTCATATATTCTATTCTATTCTATTCTATTCTATTCTATTCTATTCTATTCTATTCTATTCTATTCTATTCTATTCTATTCTATTCTATTCCATTTCATATATTCTATTCTATTCTATTCTATTCTATTCTATTCTATTCTATTCTATTCTATTCTATTCTATTCTATTCTATTCTATTCTATTCTATTCTATTCTATTCTATTCTATTCTATTCTATTCTATTCCATTTCATATATTCTATTCTATTCTATTCTATTCTATTCTATTCTATTCTATTCTATTCTATTCTATTCTATTCTATTCTATTCTATTCTATTCTATTCTATTCTATTCATTTCATATATTCTATTCTATTCTATTCTATTCTATTCTATTCTATTCTATTCTATTCTATTCTATTCTATTCTATTCTATTCTATTCTATTCTATTCTATTTCATATATTCTATTCTATTCTATTCTATTCTATTCTATTCTATTCTATTCTATTCTATTCTATTCTATTCTATTCTATTCTATTCTGGTCTGGTCTAGTCTAGTCTAGTCTAATGTTGCTATGCATTGTAAATCTATCTTCAACATCTGTATGTGCAGTGTTGTTGAGGTTAGGTATGGAAGGCAAGATGTTGGTTATTCTTTATCCTTTTATTGGCATATGATTGGCTATATGCTACTGAAACCCAAATCTGACTCAAAAACATTGATTCAGATCATCGAGACAATTTGATTCAAGATAGTCAGTTCTGTTCAAGGAAATAAATTGATTTGACATCAGTCATCCATTTAATTAAAATGTTTTTAGGAACAGAAATGAAGGCCCCAAATTTGATTTGATACATTGAATCATTCGGGTAATTCAGTCAGTTTGAAGGGGGATTTTTTTGTTTTGTTTCGTTTTTTGTTGTTTTTTTAACCAAATTGCCTTAAAACTGAATCTTTCAATCAAAGTTTTGCATAGCTCCATTTGAGGGCACTGAAGACTAGAAGAATATTTTTACATGCTTTTTCCCCCCCCTTGATACAGGAAACATGAAATATTTTAAAAGAATTACTTATTTTATCAGTTCCAAGGTATTATGAGCCTACAAATAGCTCAGTGATATATAAATAAAGTTTTTATGCTCATAATTTATGTTAATTATTTCACTAAGCCAGTTATGGGCATCTACCAGTAGCTTCAAAATGGTCTTCCCTTCTATCTATTCAGTAAATAAGCAGATACATGAAAAGAAGTAATGGGAACATAATTTGCTACATTTTACAGAAATGTAAAAAGAAACAGAGGGTGATTAAGGCTTCCATTCTATTGTTGCTAATTTAAATCCAGGATAAAATAAACTTTGTAGGACTTAATTCCCAGGTAAGCCTTCATGTAGGATGAAGCCGGGTGGATTTCTATACCTTGCTGATTTCAGTTACTTCATAAATTACAGATTGAGCAATCAAAATATCCAAAATTCTATGGTTTCATGAATTCACTCATCAACAGTGAATATGTATATAATCACAGATAAATTATTCAGATGAAATGAGAATTTAGTTCCAAATTTGGACTTCCAGAAAGTTTTCACACTTGAAATGGTAAAAGAGGAAGAAGAAGGAGGAGGAGGAGGAGGAGGAGGAGGAGGAGAAGGAGGAGGAGGAGAACTTGACTGAGTTAAAAAATCATCCCTGATCTCTCCTTTCTGCATCCATGTTCTAGTTTATTCTGAGTTTGGAGACATCAATCATAAACATTCCTAAATGCAGTTACTGGAAAGTGAGACCTTTTAATTTTAATGGAACTCAGTTGGAGGAAATTGCTGAACAATAAGTGACTAGGAATATATAACTGCCTACAACAGCATGTGTAATAAAAGTGTAATAAACACAGTGACATACAAAACAACAGTGTAATGTCTCAGTGAGAATAATAAGCATTTTAGAAGAAGAAGAAGAAGAAGAAGAAGAAGAAGAAGAAGAAGAAGAAGAAGAAGAAGAAGAAGAAGAAGAAGAAGAAGAAGAAGAAGAAGAAGAAGAAGAAGAAGAAGAAGAAGAGGAGGAGGAGGAGGAGGAGGAGGAGGAGGAGGAGGAGGAGGAGGAGGAGGAGGAGGAGGAGGAGGAGGAGGAACTAAGTGATCACTGGGTATTGACATCAAGTTTAGCAAATATTTATAAAAAGGAAAACAGAATTGCTCAGAATTCCAGCTAGCTACAATTTCAGCCTTAGAGGTGTCATAGTGGATCTACTACTATCTAAAATGAAACTTTACCTACCTCACACTAGCTGGGTTCCTTGTTTGTTGCCTTTCAGATACATTTTCTTGTTTCTGTCACATCTCCCCACCCCATGTGATGTTGCCCTCTCAAAATCTGACAGTGTCGATCTAGTAAACACAGCGTTGTGGTTCCAACAGACAGAGACAGAATAAGCAGAACTTGGTTTACCTATTTGAATCCCACTACTGCATAAGTTGCTATAGTCAAGGGGATACTTTGCCTAGGTCATCACGATTTCATTCATATAGCAATTAGAACACCAGAATCTGAATTGTATCCTGTCGTTTCATTTTTTTTAAAAAAAGGATTTTGAGCAGCCATTTTGCTTTTGAGTCGACGGTTGCTTAGCTTGATTGATTTGAAGCAGATGTAAAAATGAAAGAAGAAATTGGTGCCAAACTTCAAAATGACTTCCAGCCCTTGACGTATGACCCCAGTGGAGACCAAAACTTCTGTCGCTAAGCAACACTGTGGTTAAGTGAGTTTTGCCCCATTTTATGAGGTAGTTCTTAAGTGAATCGCTGTGGTTGTTAAATTAGTAACATGCTCGTTAAGTGAATCTGCCTTCCTCATTGACTTTGTTTGTCAAATGGTTGCAAAAGGGGATTGCATGACCCTGAGACAGTGGGACACGGATATGAACCAGTTGGCAAGACTCTGAATTTTGATCACATGGCTGTGGAGAGGTTGCAATGGTCATAAGTGTAAAAAAAATTATTAGACTTATATACCGCCCTTTCCTGAAGGACTCAGGGTATTTTAAAATCAAACCAAAAATGGTCACAATTCACTTTTTTTCAATGCTATTGTAACTGCAAACAGTCGCTAAATGAATGGTTCTAAGTTGTGGATACCTGTAGTCAGTAACGCAGTTAAAAACTGACCAAAGAGAGAAGCAATCTGGAACTAAGGAGAAACTTCCTGACAGTGAGGACAATTAACCAGTGGAACAGCTGGCCTCCAGAAATCGTGGGTGCTCCATTAGTGGAGATTTTTAAGAAGAGGCTAGACAGTCACTTGTCTGAGATGGCATAGATTCTCCTGCTTAAGCCGGGGGCTGGACTAGAAGATCTCCAAGGTCCCTTCCAGCTCTATTCTAAAAGGTAAAGGTAAAGGTTCCCCTGCACATGCATGCTAGTCATTTCCGACTCTAGGGGCCGGTGCTCATCTCCGTTTCAAAGCCGAAGAGCCAGTGCTTGTCGGAGGACCTCTCCGTGGTCATGTGGCCAGCATGACTAGATGCCAAAGGTGCATGGAACGCTGTTACCTTCCCACCGTAGTGGTCCCTATTTTTCTACTTGCATTTTACGTGCTTTCGAACTGCTAGGTTGGCAGAAGCTGGGACGAGTAACAGGCGCTCACTCTGTGACGCGGCACTCGGGATTCGACCTGCCAAACTGCCGACCTTCTGATCGACAAGCTCAGCATCCTAACCCACTGAGCCACCATGTCCCAGCTCTATTCTATTCAATGCTTATGTAATGTACAGTATGCCCAGATCTTGATCTTAGCATCCTTATGAGGAGAAACTCCCCCCAAATCCTTTAATCTCTCCTGCTAGTTTAGCACTTGCGGCCCCTGACCCGGTGCAGATCCCATCGAGCTCCATGGTTCTCCGCGGAGCTCTGGGAGATGAAGCGTCGGAAACGGGGCCTAGAGAGCTGTTGGAGGTCCAGCCGATCCGAATCCGACCGGTTGCGACTAAGAACCTATATTAGGTCTTATCTCTGCCCTCATCGCGTCCGCAGATAATCGCCCGGCCGTAATCAGGAGGTGAGGGACGATCCCTTACAGGGTCGTGCCGAGGAGTTTGGTCAACATCTGTCGGATAAAATCGCTCAGATTCGGACCGGTCTGGACTCCAGCTGGGCAGAGTCCGACGATCAGGACACGGGCGGTCTTGTCAATGTTATCTGGGAGGAGTTTGATTCTGTGACCCCTGAGGAAGTGGACAGGATTATGGGAAGGTTGAGCTCCTCCACATGTTTATTGGACCCGTGCCCTTCCTGGCTGGCTTATGCAGCCAGGGAGAGGACACAAGGCTGGTTCCAGGCAGTTATATCTGCTTCTTTGAGTGAGGGTAATTTCCCCGCCGTCTTGAAGGAGGCGGTGGTGAGACCTCTCCTCAAGAAGCCTGCCTTGGATCCAGCTGTGTTAAACAACTTTCGTCTAGTCTCCAACCTTCGCTTTCTTGCGAAGGTTGTTGAGAGTGTGGTGGCGCATCAACTTCCTCTGGTTCTGGATGAAGCGGATTATCTCGACCCGTCCCAATTGGGCTTCAGGCCCGGGTACAGCATGGAGACGGCATTGGTCGTGCTGGTGAATGATCTCTGGAGGGCCCGGGACAGAGGACATTCCTCTGTCCTAGTCCTATTAGACCTCTCGGCGGCTTTCAATACCATCGACCATGGTATCCTGCTGCGGCGTCTCAGGGGATTGGGAGTGGGAGGCACAGTTCTTCAGTGGTTCTCCTCCTATCTCCTGGGACGCTCGCAGTCGGTGTTGGCAGGGGGGCAGAGGTCGACCCCAAGGGCTCTCGCTTGTGGAGTTCCTCAGGGATCGGTCCTCTCGCCTCTCCTGTTCAACATCTACATGAAACCGCTGGGTGAGATCATTCGTGGTTTTGGAGTTGGGTATCATCAATACGCTGATGATACCCAACTTTTTATTTCTACCCCAAACCACCCCAGTGATGCCCTCGCTGTGATGTCCCATTGCCTGGAGGCGGTTCGGGTCTGGATGGGGAGGAACAGACTTCAGCTCAACCCCGACAAGACTGAGTGGCTGTGCATCCCGGCATCCCGGGACATTCAAAATGTTCCATCTCTTTCTATGGGGGGTGAGTTTTTACCCCCCGTGGATAGGGCCCGCAACTTGGGAGTCCTCCTAGACTCACGGCTTACTTTAGAAGATCATATAGTAGCCGTGACTAGGGGGGCTTTCGCCCAGGTTCGCCTGGTGCGTCAGTTGCGGCCCTATCTGGACCGTGATGCCCTGTGCACGGTCACTCATGCGCTCGTGACCTCTCGTCTGGACTACTGCAATGCTCTCTACATGGGGCTTCCCTTGAAGACCACTCGGAGGCTCCAACTGGTACAGAATGCGGCCGCGAGAGTTGTCTTGGGAGTTTCCCGGTACTCCCATGTTACACCTTTGCTCTGCGAGCTGCATTGGCTACCAGTTGTCTTCCGGGTGAGGTTCAAGGTTTTGGTGATGGTTTTTAAGTCCTTACATGGCATGGGTCCGGAATACCTCAGGGACCACCTGCTGCCGGCGTCGACTCCCCTCCGCCCTGTGCGTTCCCACAGAGAGGGCCTCCTCAGGGTGCCTCCGGTCAGAGAATGTCGGCTGGTGGCCCCCAGGGGGAGGGCCTTCTCTGTGGGCGCCCCGGCTTTATGGAATCAACTGCCGGTGGAGCTCCGGATGGCACCAGATCTCCGCTCCTTCCGGCGTGGGTTAAAGACCCATTTATTCAAACAAGCTGGCCTGGCCTGATGGGGAAATTTCAGGGTTTTTTATGGGTTTTTATAATTGATTGTTTTAATTGGGCAATTTATTTAATCTTTTTTTAACTTTTGTATTTCTATTTATATGCCCTGTTCACCGCCCTGAGTCCTTCGGGAGAAGGGCGGTATAAAAATCCAATAAATGAAATGAAATGAAATGAAATAACTATTTACTTTTATCTGAAGATTTTTATTTTGACTTTTCTTGGAACTTATGAACTGAGATGTGAAAGTGTTAAAAAAAAAGATAAAAATAGCCCCAAGAGCCTGACCCTGGGTGACTTCATGGACATAGTCACGGAGTTTTCTTGGCACAAACACAGAAATAGTTTGACATTGTCTTCTTCGGGGATTTCTTGCCTACAACACTGGTATTAGTTGTTGATCTCCTGTCCACTTACCGGCCAGGTAGAATCCTGCTTATCCTTTTTGGGAACAGAATAAAGTAAGGGTAAAAAAAGAAAAAGAAAAGAAAAAAAGAAAAAAAGGCATTGGATAAAAAACCGCAGAGCTCAAGCATTTTGCTTTGTGTGAACAACTCCATAATTATCAGTGAAAGCTTTTGGTAGGGATCAACGATATGACCCCAAATCCCCACTTGCAGATGTTGCCTCTGGCATTCCACGTTTCAATAAAACAAAATTGTAAATGGTCCAAAGCTAACAAGATCACCAACTCTCATAAGATTCTTGCTATTCTAACATTCCTACGACATTTCAACGACAAAGTTGAAACTGTTTCACATTTAATATGTGAGTGCAGCAAAATTGTGCAAACTGATTACAAAGCTAGACATGACCAAGTTGCTAAACTAATCCACTGGGTATTGTGTAAAAAAATACAACTTGCCTGTGTCTGAAAAGTCATGGGAACATAGGGTGGGAAAAGTTGTCGAGAATGAGAGGGTGAAGATCTTTTGAGACTTCCGAATACAGATAGATCGCCATTTGGAACACAACACGCCAGATATCACAGTCATAGAGAACCGAAGCGTACAGTTGATTGATATCAACTGTACCAGGAGATGCCAGAGTTGAAGAAAAAGAACTGGAAAAAATTACGAAATACCGCAACCTGGCCATCGAAACTGTGCGATTATGGATGAAACGTGTAACAGTGATACCCATTGTCACTGGGGCGCTGGGAACTATGTCCAAAAACTTTGCAAAATACATCAAGAAACTGCAGCTTCCTGCAATAACTCCAGCAATGCTACAAAAATCTGTGCTACTTGGAACATCTTACATTTTAAGGAGATACCTGGTTGGTACCTAGGACGTTGGCAGCAACCGGTGTCAACCATTAGTGCCAGTCAATTTGAGTGTTCAGATGACTGAGTTTCATGTTTTATGAATAAAAGTTTTATAATAATAATAAGTTTCAAGAAAACCATTTGCTCTACTACGGATGGTTAGACTACATTTCAGCTCTTTGATCAGTTCTGGCACTTCATGTTTAAAGAAATAAGGAAGAGATTCTGGTGCAAATTGTCTGATAACAATTCAAGGCATCCTTACGTTACAATGTTCCTGCTTTTATCTATATCTATCTATATCTATATCTATATCTATATCTATATCTATATCTATATCTATATCTATATCTATATCTATATCTATATCTATATCTATATCTATATCTATATCTTATCTATCTATATCTATATCTATATCTATATCTATATCTATATCTATATCTATATCTATATCTATATCTATATCTATATCTATATCTCTATCTATCTATCTATCTATCTATCTATCTATCTATCTATCTATCTATCTATCTATCTATCTATCTATCTATCTATCTATAGAATGGAATTTGGAAGGCCACCTGTTGGGCTTGATCTAGTGGATTCCTGAAGTGATCAGAGGGTTGGACCTGATGTTTGATATCCCACCAAAGGTCTTGAGAGTTTGGCCATCTTCTGAAAACCACGGACATTTTGAAAGTGATCCACGTACTAGAGCCACAGGTGGTAACTCTTGCAGACCATCAGCAGCCTGGAGGATCAAACATTGGGAACAATTCTTTAGAGGTTCTGCAGGGTAAGGACAGAAATACAGGTGGTCTTTTGATCCATCGTGACTTGAATTATGCTATTGATGCAAAAGCAAAGGCTTTGTAGGTGAAAAATGACCTTGTTTGTTGTACAGAGTAAATAACAACTATAAATGCTTTGAAACTGCTTTTTAGATTCATCAAATTCCAATAAGAAAGTACATCTATCCACACAGGGGGATAAAGAGCACACTTTTACTTTGCAGTTTTCTGTACTGTGTATCCATCCATCCATCCATCCATCCATCCATCCATCAATTCTATCTATCAGAATAGAGCTGTAAGGGAACTTGGAGGTCTTCTAGCCCATCCCCCTGCTCAGGCAGGAGACCCTATACCATTTCAGACAAACGACTGTCCAGTCTCTTCTTAAAAACTTCCAGTGTTGGAGCATCCACAACTTCTGGAGGCAGGTTATTCCACTGATTCATTGTTCTAACTGTCAGGAAATTTCTCCTTAGTTCCAGGTTGCTCCTCTCTTTGATTAGTCTCCCTCCATTGCAATAGAAATAGTACAACAGAAAGAATTGTACTATGCTGTGCCTCAGTGTTGACTTTAATTTAATTTAATTTAATTTAATTTATTAATATTTCTATACCGCCCTTCTCCCGCAGGACTCAGGGCGGTGTACAGGGCAAGAATAAAACACAGAGTTACAAAAATTAAAAAATAATTAAATACATGCCCATAAAAACAGTTGATACATTAATAAAAACCCCAATAAAATGATAGTAAAAACCCCACCAATCCCCCCTCAGGCCAGGCCGGCTTGTTCGAACAGGTATGTTTTCAGATCGCGGTGAAAGGAGCGAAGATCGGGCGCCGTCCGGAGCTCAACCGGTAACTGGTTCCATAGCTCCGGGGCGCCCACAGAGAAAGATCTCCCCCTGGGGGCCACCAATCTACATTCTCTGACCGGTGGCACCCTGAGGAGACCCTCTCTGTGGGAACGCACAGGGCGGAGGGAAGTTGACGCCGGCAGCAGGTGTTCCCTAAGGTACTCCGGACCCCTGCCATGTAGGGCTTTAAACACCATTACTAGTACCTTGAATCTCACCCGGAAGACAACTGGCAACCAATGCAGCTCACGGAGCAGAGGTGTGACATGGGAGTATCGGGAAACTCCCAACACAACTCTCGCGGCTGCATTCTGTGCCAGTTGGAGCTTCCGGGTGGTCCTCAAGGGCAGCCCCATGTAGAGAGCGTTGCAGTAGTCTAGTCGAGAGGTCACGAGCGCGTGAGTGACCGTGCATAGATCATCCCGGCTTAGATAGGGCCGCAACTGGCGCACCAGGCGAACCTGGGCGAAAGCCCCCCTAGTCACAGCTCCTATGTGGTCTTCCAGAGTGAGCCGTGAATCTAGGAGGACTCCCAAGTTGCGAGCCCTATCTACGGGGGGGTAATAATTCGCCCCCCATAGCGAGAGGTGGAATGTCCGAATAAACCTGGGATGAAGGTATGCAAAGCCACTCGGTCTTGTCGGGGTTGAGTTGAAGTCTGTTCCTCCCCATCCAGACCCGAACCGCCTCCAGGCAACGGGACATCACGGTGAGGGCATCACTGGGGTGGTTTGGGGTCGAAAAGAAAAGCTGGGTATCATCAGCATACTGATGATACCCAACTCCAAAACCACGAATGATCTCACCCAGCGGTTTCATATAGATGTTGAACAGGAGAGGCGAGAGGACCGACCCCTGAGGAACTCCACAAATGAGAGACCTCGCGGTCGACCTCTGCCCTCCTGCCAACACCGACTGCGAGCGTCCCTGGAGATAGGAGGAGAACCACGTAAAACCGTGCCTCCCACTCCCAATCCCCTGAGACGCCGCAGCAAGATACCATGGTTGATGGTATCGAAAGCCTCTGAGAGGTCTAATAGGACCAGAACAGAGGAATGCACCCTGTCCCGAGCCCTCCAGAGATCATTCACCAGCACGACCAATGCCGTCTCCGTGCTGTACCCGGGCCTGAAACCCGATTGGTACGGGTCTACATAATCCGCTTCATCCAGGACCAGAGGGAGCTGATGTGCCACCACACTCTCAACAACCTTCGCAAGAAAGCGAAGGTTGGAGACAGGACGAAAGTTGTTCAATACAGCTGGGTCCAAGGCAGGCTTCTTGAGGAGAGGCCTCACCACCGCCTCTTTCAAGACGGCGGGGAAGCTGCCCTCACTCAAAGAAGCCGATATAACTGCCTGGAACCAGCTGCGTGTCCTCTCCCGGGCTGCATAAAACATATCCCTTAAAACATTTCCCTTAAAACATATCCCAAGATGATCAACGAAGGGTGAAGAGTTGAGTTCATTTCAAGTCATTGATAACTTCATTTGGGCTTTTCCATTTATGAGTTTGCAAATTGTAAAATTGTATGTATCTTTAAGGTCGGATATGGCTGAGCCTTCAATCCGAACAGACCCACCTGACAGCAAAATCATTGCATTACACGCTTGAATGTCATTTCTACATTTGATGCCTGCATGCTAAAATACTTACCCAAAATAGAGACAAAATATTTTCTTCTTTCAGAAGCAAAACATTAAAAAAAAGAAAAAGAAAAGAGGACTGTACATTTAATAGCCCCTAATGTTCCCTAGGATGATTATTTATAAACTCTTTGGGCTATTGCTATTCTGCTGGAATTTACGCTTCTAATAAACGTTTGGAATGTAATTAGTGCATAAACAATTGCAGATACATATTTGCCCTTTAAGCCTCCGCTGAGTGATCTGGCTTTATTCAAAGCTTTCCCAGCTTTACATATTTTCTCTTATAGCTCTAAGCTCTTTGTAAAATAATCCCTACCTCTTTATTGTCCTAGCAGGTGCAGACTTTTGCACTGTTTTGAACTCATTTGAACTCAAGCTGAAAGAAGAAAGTAAAGTTTTATGGGGAAATTTAATGAAATACATCATAGCAATTGATCTCTGAGTAAGTTGTTAACGGTCTGTTCTCATTCATTGTTTTGCTGATATATTTGACAAAGAAGAAACTAGAAAGCTTTGAACTGGACAAACTTCGCCATTAGCTCACATGCCAAATTTAATCAAACCTAACCAAATTGCTTAGAGTAGCACCAATGGTTATGAATTCATTATCAGTGGCATCTGCAAAGAACAGATGATGGATCTTCCGTCATGACAGACTGTTCCAAAGGTGCTTATTCAAGATGGAACTGGACATCCTTTGGTTTTTTTTTTCCTTGAAGACATTTCACTTCTCCTCCAAGAAGCTTCTTCAGTTCTGAAGTGAAGAAGTTTCTTGGATGAGCTTGGCTGAGCTTCAGAACTGAAGAAGCTTCTTGGAGGAGAAGGGAAACCTCAGCAAAGAAAAACAAAGAAAGTCCAGTTGCCTCTTGAAATAAAAACATATTTGAGACAAGCCATGAGCTGGATGACTGAGAATCTGCATTGACATCATGATATCCTGCACTAGTCTGTCCATACTTGGAATACTACCTACAATTCTGATCATCATGATACAAATAAGATGCTGAGGCCCTAGACAGAGTGCAGAGAAGAGGAACAAAGAGGATTAGGGATCTGCAGGCTAAATCTTATGATGAATAGCTAAGGGAAATGGGTATGTTTAGTCTAATGCTGAGAAGGCTTAGAGGTGACATGATGGCCATCTTCCAATACTTGAAGGGCTGCCCTAGAGAAGAAGAGGTCAACCTATTCTCCAAAGCACCTGAGGGCAGGACAAGAAGGAATGGAAGGAAGCACATCAGAGGGAGATCCAATAAGGAGGAATTTTTTTGACAGTGAGAATGATTAATCAGTGGGACAGCTTGCCTCCTGGAATTGTAGATGTTCTATCCATGGAGGGTTTTGATGTGCAGGTTCTGAGGTTTTGCTGGTAAAAAAAATACAGGAAACCAGAAGTTGCCTTCAAGCTTTACGTTTTTTATTCAGCTGAACAAAAAGACGGGCTCCTCTAAATGAGAGCAGCCCTGAAAGACAAGAAATCCTTGCATTTATTCTTTCTGGTTACATAAGCAAGCCATGCAGCAAAGCTGACATGCATACGATAAAGATTTCACCCAGTAAGTCTGGCATACTGTAGATAAGAGAGCAGAAGTATCAAACGTGTTCCCTTCTGGGTGTTTCCCTAAAGATATCGTATGTTCTTGGGTGGGTTAGGACATTGGGTGTTTTCCTTGCTAGCCTTTCATGACCCTGCATCCAGGACTTTGCAAGAGCCCAAAGACAGTAGGGCCATCTGCACATTCACAATTGATATTTCCTATGTTTTTGTTAGCTGCGAAGTCGTGTCTGACCCATCATGACCCTATGGACAGCATTCCTCCAGGCCTTCCTGTCTTCTACCATCTTCTGGAGTCCATTTAGGTTCATGCCTACTGCTTCAGTGACTCCATCCAGCCACCTCCTTCTCTGTCATCCCCTTCTTCTATTGCCCTCAATATTTCCCAGCATTAGGCTCTTCTCCAGTGAGTCCTTCCTTCTCATTAGGTGGCCAAAGTATTTGAGTTTTAGCTTCAGGATCTGGCCTTCTAAAGAGCAGTCAGGATTGATCTCCTCTAGGACTGACCGGTTTGATCGCCTTGCAGTCCAAGGGACTCGCAGGAGTCTTCTCCAGCACCATAATTCAAAGGCTTCAATTCTTTGGCGCTCGGCCTTTTTTATGGTCCACCTTTCACTGCCATACATTGCAACTGGGAAGACCTTAGCCTTGACTATATGCACTTTTGTTGACAGGGTGATGTTTCTGCTTTTTAGTGTGCTGTCTAGATTTGCCATGGCTTTCCTCCCCAGGAGCAAGCGTCTTTTAATTTCTTGGCTACATTTCCTATACTGTCCCCTAATTCTGGGTCAACAGTTTCAAGAAGAGACTGGACAGCCGTTTGTGTGGAATGTATAAGGACCTCTGCCTTGGGCAGGGGTTGGACTAGAAGACTTCCAAGGTCCTTTCTAGCCCTATGATTCCATGAGGGAAAACCCTGTCTCTTTCTGTATAGCCACCATCTTGCTTGCTTTGACCCCTCTCTGCAGAAACCGCTGGCTCTTATGTATATATTGACCTTAAGATGCTCTCAAAGTTCTATTATATAACTTCAGCTGAGACTAAGCTTGTGGGCTTAGCTTATGGACCCTCTCAGAAGCCACACTGTTTTGATAAAATGAACTGCAACGTGAATGCTACATGATTCACTTTATTGAAATGAAGGAGGTGACCCAATTTGTCTGGGCAAATCAATTGGGAGCCTGCCCACAACATGTCTCCAAGCTGCCAGTTGGAAGACTTGCGGCATGCTAGCCTTCAGCCAGCAGTCCGGAGTAATGTTTTTTCTGGGGCTCACTGAAGAATGCCACTGAGTGGCATTTCCTTGGACATTAAACAATAAAAAAGGGTGGGGGGGAGTGTTCTCTACTTAGTTCTTCTCTCACCCAGAAACAGTGTGGTATTTGAAGTGGTGCTACTTCTGTGCAGATGGGCTAAAAGCTATTCATGTTTGGTGATTAGAATAGAATAGAATGGAGCTGGGAGGGACCTTGGAGGTCTTCTAGTCCAGCCCCCTGCTCGAGCAGGAGAACCCAGGGCTTTTTTTCTCATAGAACGCTCAGAACGGAGTTCCGGCACCTTTTTTGGATGGAACCTTGTAGGGTAGGCAAGGCAGGCTGTATGACATGTGTGAGTTCCGGCACCTTTTTCTTATACAAAAAAAAAAAACACTGGGAGAACCTATACAGTCTCAGACAGGTTAATGTCTAGTCTCTTCTTTAAAATCTCCACTGATGGAGCACCCACGATTTCTGAAGGCAAAGTTGTTCCACTGGTTGATTGTCCTCACTGTCAGGAAGTTTCTCTTTAATTCCAGGTTGCTTCTCTCTTTGGTCAGTTTCCAAGCATTGTTTCTTGTCTTGCCCTCTGGTGCTTTGGTAAATGAGTTGACCCCCTCTTCTTGGTGGCAACCCCTCAGATACTGGAACACTGCTATCATGTCTTCATTATTTCTTCTTTTTTTTTAGACTAGCCAAACCCAAGTCCCTTAGCCGTTCTTTATATGTTTTAGTCTCCAGGTCTTGGATCATCTTAGCTGCTCTTCTCTGAACTTTTTCCAAACTCTCAACATCTTTTTTTTTTTGTGGTGTGGTGACCAAAATTGGCTGCAGTATTCCAGGTGTGGTCTTACTAGGGTTTTATAAAGCGGCACTAATACTTTGCGTAATCTTGATTCTATGTCTCTCTTTATACAACCCAGGATTGTATTAGCTTTTTTGGTTGCTTCTGCACATGGCTGGCTCATAGTCAAGTGATCATCCCCTAGGACTCCAAGGTCAGGTCCTGCCTCAACTGTCCCCTCAGGAAAGCATGACCCTTGAAACAGGCATCATTTCAAAAAGGGATCTTTTACTGAGAGAAAGGATTGCAAGGAGGTACGGCAGAATCTGAAGTTCCCAGACAAAAGCCTTAAGCTAAAAGTCCCATTTCCCCCAGCCTCACCCCAACACCCCAGTCCATCAGGAGCCAATCTGCTGGTGTGAAGGTGTTGTGAGAAATTGGAGCTGAAAATATGATAACCAGTCATTCTCTGGCGCCTCATCCTTGCTAGTCAGCGGGAGTCAGAGAAGATGGCCCTGAGGGCTTTTCCCTCTTCTCTATTTCCCATGCAGACACATCAAAGCAAAAGCAGAAACAGTTTAGAAACATCCTCAACCCACCATCGGTCTTGCTCCTTCTCCCTTTGGAATGGAAGCGTTCCAATAGGGACCTGAGACTGAGCTTGTTAGCTGGGAAGCTGAAGCCTGCATTTGAGACCTAAGTGCTGCACAATGGGGTGAGCCCACTCCTGCTCACCTAGCAGTTCAAAAGCATGCAAATGTGAGTAGATAAATAGGTACCACTTCGGTGGGAAGATAAGAGTGTTCCATGCACCTCAGCATATAGTCACACTGGCCACATGGCCACAGAAATGTCTTCAGAAAGACACTGGTTCCCTCAGCTAAGAAATAGACACGAGCATGGCTCCCGAGTATCAGACACGACTGGACAGGGCAACGTGTAGCAGCAGCCAAAAAAGCGAATGCAGTCCTGGGTTGTATAAACAGAGGAATAGAATCAAGGTCACACAAAGTATTAGTACTGCTTTATAAAAACCCTAGTATGACCACACCTGGAATGCTGCAACCAAGTTGTGTCACCATGCTACAAAAAAGATGTTGAGACTTTGGAAAAAAGTTCAGAGAAGAGCAACTAAGATGATCCAAGGCCTGGAGACCAAAACATACAAAGAACGGCTGTGGGACTTGGGTTTGGCTAGTCTAAAGAAAAGAAGAAACAGGGGTGACATGATAGCAGCATTTCAGCATTTGAGGGGCTGCCACAAAGAAGAGGGTGTCATGTTATTCTCCAACCTGGAAGCAACCTGGAAGCAACCTGGAATCAAGGAGGAACTTCCTAGCAGTGAGAACAATTAACCAGTGGAACAGCTTGCCTCCAGAAATTGTGGGCACTCTGTCACTGGAGATTTTTAAGAAGAGACTGGACAGTCACTTGTCTGAGATGGTGTAGGTTCTCCTGCTTGAGCAGAGGGCTGGACTAGAAGATCTCCAAGGTCCCTTCCAGCTCCTATTCTATTCTATTCTATTCTATTCTATTCTATTCTATTCTATTCTATTCTATTCTATTCTATTCTATTCTATTCTATTCTATTCTATTCTATTCTATTCTATTCTATTCTATTCTATTCTATTCTATTCTATTCTATTCTATTCTATTCTCCTTATGTTCTATTCTATTCTATTCTATTCTATTCTATTCTATTCTATTCTATTCTATTCTATTCTATTCTATTCTATTCTATTCTATTCTATTCTATTCTATTCCACTCCAGTCCACTCTATTCCACTCCACTCCAGTCCACTCTACTCTACTCTACTCTACTCTACTCTACTCTACTCTACTCTACTTTATTCAGATGTTATGGGTGTTTCATCACTCAAGGTTTTTAAGAAGAGACTGGGCAGCCATAATGATGTAGGGTCTCCTCCTTGAACCAGGGGCTGGACTAGAAGACCTCCAAGGTCCCTTCCAGCTCCTATTCTACTCTACTCTACTCTACTCTACTCTACTCTACTCTACTCTACTCTACTCTACTCTACTCTACTCTACTCTATTGTATTCTAAACCTTTACCTTTAGAAATAGTCCATTATAAATATGTGTGTGGTGACAATGTTTTCTCCCCTTTTTAAATAATATGCATTTCTGGACATTTGGTAGAAGAAACTAATATTGAAAAGAGCACTGGGTTTAGCCAGCTCAGAGTGAGATAGTTCTATACAACCCACAAAGCTGGGACTGTTGTGTTGCAAAAAAGGTTGGAACTGAATTTGAGCAAATAGTATGTTTATTTATTGAGATTGCAATCAATGGCAGAGGCCATCTCGGTTTCGGCGAAGGAGAAGAAATTGTTCAGCTTTTCACCAATTATGACTCACCAATGAACCGTTGTCACCACTAAAATGTTCATATACTTAGATTTTTTTTATTCTAAAGAATTGCCAATTAATCTCTACCCAAATGACTCTCTTGGTTACAATATTCTATTTTAGTATGTAAATCAGTGCCAATAGCTCACTTGTGAACCATTAGAAATAATCAATACTGTTCAGAATTTATCAAAACACATAATAATCAACTTGCTTCAGAGAGTGAATTATAGTTAAATATGACATTAATGTTTTATAGCTTGGTTGGTAGAACATTTTTATTTTTTATTTTCAAAGGGTATCCAAATTTTAAAAATTCAGATATCACCCAGCAAATCCACAGTAAACTTAACCGTAAGAGCTACGTCCATGTGAATTAATTTTCTCCTTTAAATATAGCTAACTAGATTTTTAAATTACATGTGCGTGTCTATCTTTTTGAATGAGAAGCTAGAGAACCGAAAGAAAATAAAATAAAATAGTAGAATCCTTCCATTTGTATAACTGTTGATTGAGATGTGTAAGAATTTATCCATTCTAAAAGTGCATGAGCATGCTGTAATAATATATATTAGGGATGTTTTCATCCCTCACTTACTCATTGTGAAATTTAAAATATTGCAAAAATGAAGGCTATTATTACTGAACCGTAGTTTGTCTATGAATTATGCAAAAAAAAACAACAACAAAAATAAATAAATAAATAAATAAATAAATAAATAAAAATAAATAAATAACCCCTAGGTTAGAGTATTGAACCATTACTCCCAGCCTAATCGAGTAGTTGTCTGTGTGTTTGTGTACACACAGAGGCATGACTGCATGTATCTCCATGAAATTACTATTCTCTTTCAAGTTTTTTCCCCTTCCTACTAGTTGCGATCATTTGTTTAAACAAAACAGCACATTAGTGCTTTCGTTCGTGGTTTACAAACCGGCTATGAACATCTCTTCTGGATCCATCAATATTTAACTATTTATGGATTAAGAAAAGATGCTCATAGAGTGTTTGTTATTTCAGAATATTTGTTTCAGAAAGGAGGGCGGGGGCAAACTGCAACTCACCCTTCACTCACTCAGCCCCTCATCTGATTTTTGCACCCCTTTAAAATATTCTAGAAAGACGCAGCCATCTCTGTGTGTCTAATCTTCGAAAGTCCTTTAATGCCCAATGCAATTGCATTTTGTCTTGTAATAAGGTTATTGTCTCCCTCTTTTGACACTAAAAGGTTTAATGGACATGTTTTGTGTTTTATTACATCTAAACCAGATCAAGTCAGGCTTTATTTCACATCCTTGAAAGGCTTGGGGTGGTCTTTCTCTATCCAACGGAGTTGGGACATACCTAGGAGATTGACTCAACTCTTCAATAGGGGGACCATGCATCAGAAGTCATCATTAGGATTCTAACACATTTAAAACCCTCTCATTCTCAGCCCTACAATAAAAAATCATTGCTCGCTTAGCTTGCTTCTTAAGGCAGTTTACTTTTTTTTCTCATTCCACAAATAAAAAGAGATTTATTGGATGCTAAAAGCAAGACTCTGCAGTTCCTCGAAGAGACTGGGCCAAGAAATTAGAGGAATTCCAAGGACATTATCCCAGGCCTTAATGTTAGCAAGGGAGGGGGGGAAATCAACTTCACCTATTCTTCTAAATAAATCCATGGTAATTGGGCAGGTATCCTCTCCAGATAGAAGAAGGAAATCAAATATTGTCAGCATACAGGAATGGCTGGACAGTTCTAAGTGATCTGGACTTTATTTAGTCAGCTGCTGGTTGACTAAATGCCTCTGATGTTTTATGGCAGATAGACATGGACTGGCCTGCATTGATTTGCTGGGACTGGATGGAGTGAAGCACACAATGCCCTGTGGATGCTCACATATAAAATTGAGTTGTCAATCCTAATGGGAAAATAGAGGAAGAGGTAAGAAGCTAGTTCATTCCTGTTTCTAAGAGACTCAGTTTAAGGAAGGACTGACAGTAACTAATCTCTTGGGCAGACTCTGCATTTAAACTCTCTCTTCTCGACAAGTGTCGGGTTGGAATAATTCTCCCTCTGTTTTCCTTTACCTTCCCTGCCTGAGGTAGATTAATATACTGGGACAGATCTGTGTCATACATTGAGAAAAGAAGTATGTTATTTTTTTTTCTTTTGTCCTCTTACCAGTCTGTTTTGAGAGCCTAGTAAGTCGGAGAAAATACCTAATACATTGATAGCATTTATCTACAGCAGGGGTCTTCAAACGTGGCCCTTTTATGACTTGTGGACTTCAACTCCCAGAATTCCTCAGCCAGCCTCCATTTTGTTTGTTAGATTTAAGACAGGGGTCTTCAAACGTGGCCCTTTTATGACTTGTGGACTTCAACTCCCAGAATTCCTCAGCCAGCCTTCACTTTGTTTGTTAGATTTAAGACAGGGGTCTTCAAACGTGGCCCTTTTATGACTTGTGGACTTCAACTCCCAGAATTCCTCAGCCAGCCTCCACTTTGTTAGATTTAAGACAGGGGTCTTCAAACGTGGCCCTTTTATGGCTTGTGGACTTCAACTCCCAGAATTCCTCAGCCGGCCTCCACTTTGTTAGATTTAAGACAGGGGTCTTCAAACGTGGCCCTTTTATGGCTTGTGGACTTCAACTTCCAGAATTCCTCAGCCAGCCTCCACTTTGTTAGATTTAAGACAGGGGTCTTCAAACGTGGCCCTTTTATGACTTGTGGACTTCAACTTCCAGAATTCCTCAGCCAGCGTGCCAAATTTGAAGACCCCAGATCTACAGGATTGGTATCCTATCATTCTGTCTATTGTACATTCAGATTTGTGCAGATCATTGCTTGTTCGCTGCCTTGTAAGAAGGGTGAGGGGGCTATGAACAGAAGTTCTATCTCTGGCTCTTTTTTGGGGGGGATCTTGGATTCAGAATGATCTGAGCATAGGGTGCTGTGTTATCTGGACCCCCAAAAAAGTTATCTATTGGATATGAAAGGTATGTTGTCTTTGGGACACAGAGAGTTTTTAATGTTGATTTTACAGTATCCTTTTTATGCTTTGATTATTGTTTGTAAGATACCCAGGGTTATGATATATAAATCTTGTAAATGAATAAATAAATGAGCATGGAAATAAATAAAGTATGGTTATTTTCCATATTGGAAGTCAGTTGTCTACATATTTAATCTTTCAATGTTTTCATTTTAATGTATGTTTGCTGTTTGACATTTTATAAAGAGTTGTGTTCTGTTGCTGTAAATAACAGTTGATTTGCTAATTTGCACAACATAAAACCTCTCCTATCAGAAAGGAAGGGCATTCTAAGTATGACTACTTAGCCTTCCTTCCTTCCTTCCTTCCTCCCTCCCTCCCTCCCTCCCTCCCTCCCTCCCTCCTTCCTTCCTTCCTTCCTTCCTTCCTTCCTTCCTTCCTTCCTTCCTTCCTTCCTTCCTTCCTTCCTTCCTTCTTTCCTTCCTCCCTCAAACACAGCATGTAGTATATATTATTTTTATTATTTTTTTAAAAAAGCAGTTTAAAGAAAAATGAATACGTTTAGCTCTCAAGTGTTATTTGTAACTATTTTTTTTTAAAAAAACAATAAAATTATTTTAAAATGGTGGTAGAAAAGTAGGACTTCTTAGTGAATAATAAATAAATAAGGATTGAGTCCCTTTTAGATGTCCTTTAATGTTTCAGGTATAAAGGTAAAGGTAAAGGTTCCCCCACACATGTGTGCTAGTCGTTTCTGACTCTAGGGGCCGGTGCTCATCTCCATTTCAAAGCCGAAGAGCCAGCGCTTGTCCGAGGACGTCTCCGTGGTCATGTGGCCAGCATGACTAGATGCCAAAGGCGCATGGAACGCTGTTACCTTCCCACCGTAGTGTTCCCTATTTTTCTACTTGCATTTTTATGTGCTTTCGAACTGCTAGGTTGGCAGAAGCTGGGACAAGTAACAGGCGCTCACTCTGCTACGTGGCACTCGGGATTCGACCCGCCAAACTGCCGACCTTCTGATCGACAAGCTCAGTGTCCTAACCCACTGAGCCACCGCGTTTCAGGTATAAAGATGCCAAAATATCATTTTAACTATGGTTTTGCACACAAACTCATGCAAATTTTATACTGTGAGGCACTTGCAAACAGGTTCTCCCTGTTATTCATTCATAATTTATGTGTCATGCATGATACACCTTGATACCACTGACAATGTCTTTCACTGTAAATATTCCTCAATAAAAGCTATCTCACGTACAACATGTACTCCATTAAGGAGAAATCTGAAAATAGCTCGCCTTTCTATTCTGACTTTGTTTGGAACCGTTATCTTATGAAGCCTCTCGGAACAAAAAGAGCCTTGAAATGAATTCTTATATTCTTCAGTCTGGGCTTTCATAAACAAGATTGTTTCATTACTGAACAATGAGTATCTGAGTTCAAAACAAAGCCAAGAAATTGTTTATTTTCTTGAAATAAGTAGTCCACTAATGGGGTATAGATAGCGTGGAATTCTACAGTTACACCAGCATCTGGAAGCAAGCACATAAGTAGGTGATTTTTATCCTCTGAGGATTATTCCCTACAGCTGATCCAAAGGATGAAGCTACACATGACAATATAAAATGGAGCAAAAGCCATCAAGTTGTCACACATAAAGGGAAGCTGAATTCAAAGCAAATAAGTTTTTCTTTAAAGACTTTGAACGGCCCATTGTTCTGTTGTCTTCCATTGCTATGCTTAAGGGAGAACTATATATAACCCAGAAGAGAACTTTTAGCTCAAAACAATTCCTCCATAATCCTAGAAACCTAGAAGTGGCTAGTTGGTTGAAATCAACAAATGAAACTCTTTCCAAGTCCTGGAAGGTTGCCGGACAGAGGAAAACATATTTTCTTTTTGTCTTCTACCCTGTCCTTGAAAGTATGAGTGTTGTTCAGATTAGAGCGATTGAGAGATTTGATCTGAAGGCAATTCAGCTGACTCCCAGAATTAAATCGCTATGCCAACTTGAGCGGCCTCTTTCTTCCTCCAAATCAATTTAAGAACCTTAATGGATTTTGCAAAGGAATTTAAACCATCAGATCGAATCAATGGGTCAAATGGATTTGACCGTATGAACCAGATCAGAACTGATCCCTATATTCCTATTTCTACTAGAATGCAGAAATAAGCTCCTTTTCTTATTCACCATCAATTAACATAATATGGAATCCATAATTAAATTTCACCATACTTTGCCAAAGCCAGCCTTTTAGGCTATGCTTTACTGATAGTGATCTGTTCCAATCAACATAATTCTGATTAGCTTCTGTTTACGCATAACTGGAAACTATAATACTAAATTTAAGTTTCAAAAGAGATGCTTGTAATTATTCTTCGTGGGAAAGTCAAGATAGGGGCTGATTTCATGTTCCTTTCTGTTTGCCACACACAGGGTTTTTTTTTCTCTAGATAATTCCCAGCTCCCCTGTTGCCAGCAATACGTTTCCCAATTTCTCAGTCACCAAAAAAAAGAAAAGAAAAGAAAAAGAAAAGAAAGAAAGAAAGAAAGAGAAAGAAAGAAAGAAAGAAAGACAAAGAAAGAAAGAAAGAAAGAAAGAAAGAAAGAAAGAAAGAAAGAAAGAAAGAAAGAAAGAAAGAAAGAAAGAAAGAAAGAATATTACTGGGATAAAATGGTGATTTTCAGCTCTATATTAATCATATTTCCTATAAGAATAGTTCTAGGACCAACCCACATTTAAAAAAAAATAAATGTAAAATAATAATAATATTTTTTGGTGCCAAACTGCCCCTGTGTTATCTAGGTTCATATCATCAGTCACCTCTCACAATGCTCTTAATGTTTATTTCCGGCTCCACCACTTTCCAAAAACACGTAACTGTTGACATGCTATTTCAATCCATGAAATTCACCCCCCACATCTATATCTATATCTATATCTATATCTATATCTATATCTATATCTATATCTATATCTATATCTATATCTATATCTATATCTATCTATCTATCTATCTATCTATCTATCTATCTATCTATCTATCTATCTATCTATCTATCTACCTACCTATCTACCTACCTACCTACCTACCTACCTACCTACCTACCTATTAATTTAATTTAATTTAATTTAATTTATTTATATTTCTATACTGCACTTTTCCCGAAGGACTCAGGGCGGTGTACAGGGCAAGAATAAAAACACAGAATTACAAAAGTTAAAAAGTAATTAAATACATGCCCACTAAAAAACAATTAATACATAGTAAAAACCCCAATAAAATGACAGTAAAAACCCCACCAATCCCCCCTCAGGCCAGGCCGGCTTGTTCGAACAAGTATGTTTTTAGATCGCGGCGAAAGGAGCGAAGATCGGGCGCCGTCCGGAGCTCAACTGGTAACTGGTTCCATAGTTCCGGGGCGCCCACAGAGAAGGATCTCCCCCTGGGGGCCACCAATCTACATTCTCTGACCGGTGGCACCCTGAGGAGGCCCTCTCTGTGGGAACGCACAGGGCGGAGGGAAGTTGATGCCGGCAGCAGGTGTTCCCTAGGGTACTCCGGCCCCCTGCCATGCAGGGCTTTAAACACCATTACTAGTACCTTGAATCTCACCCGGAAGACAACTGGTAACCAATGCAGCTCACGGAGCAGAGGTGTAACATGGGAGTATCGGGAGACTCCCAACACAACTCTCGCGGCTGCATTCTGTACCAGCTGGAGCCTCCGGGTGGTCCTCAAGGGAAGCCCCATGTAGAGAGCGTTGCAGTAGTCTAGACGAGAGGTCACGAGCGCGTGAGTGACTGTGCATAAATCATCCCGGCTTAGATAGGGCCGCAACTGGCGCACCAGGCGAACCTGGGCGAAAGCCCCCCTAGTCACAGCCACTATGTGATCTATCTATCTATCTATCTATCTATCTATCTATCTATCTATCTATCTATCTATCTATCTATCTATTCTTGGTGCACCAGGGTGCATTAATCCATCAGCCAACTATTTGTTTTGTTGTTGTTGTTGTTGTTGTTTCCCCCCACTCATTTCTTCAATAGCCTTGTTTCTGGGCTGCATCCAAGGCCAGCAGCATACAAGTAGGGAAATAGGTATCCCCATACTATTATTATCTGTCTTGCATCAGTTGTTGGTAACATTTGCTCTACCCTTTAAACATACTCCTTAGTCTGTTGTGCTGAAAAATGCTGCAATTTTGTCAAATCCAATAGCAATCTGTTATTCTGTTATTTTGCCATTCTGTTGTTCTGTTCTGTTCTTCTTCTGCTCTGCTATTCTGTTATTATTCTGTCATTATTCTGCTATTTTGTTATTCTGAGCACTTTCCTAATCAGTATTTATTTATTAAATGTGTACGGTGCCTATCTCACCACGAGGCAATGCTAGGCAGCTCACAGTCAAGTAAAGCCAGGATGAAACATTAAAAGGTGAAATGTTAACATTATAAAAATGACTAACACTCAACCAAGATGGAAAGGAAGGGAACAAGCTGCACAAGGAATGGAGGTGGAGTCTTCTCTCAGTCCATTTCCAGAATGACCCTCCCTCATCCGAGACCCCAGGCCATGTGGCAGAGCCAGGTTTTGGGAAAGCTGAAAGGATGGATGTGGATCTCTCTTGAGGAGGGGGACAGAATGTTTTAGAGCAGACATGTCAAACTCATGATGTCATGTGACCTCGCATGACATATCGGAGCTTTTCCCCCATTGCCAGCAATGGGGTGGGTGCAGTTTACTGGTAATGTGTCTGGCCCATGGGCCTGCAGTTTGATACACTTGTTCTAGGGTAGGAGCCATAGCAGAAAAGGGTCTTCTACTAGACCTCACCAGCTGGAATTCTTTGATTGTTTGGATCCACAGCAAGCTCCTCCTACTGGCACAGGTGAGGTAGAACAATCCCTTTGAGGTGAGATAGTTCCTCAGGTAACCTGGACCCATGACACATGTTCAATTCATATTCAGTAGAAGCCAAGGTTCCATAATTGTCTATCACCCATCATGGAAGTCTTGACTTGCTCCTAAGCTCCACTCTTAGTATTAATCATTTCACTTGTCTGCTGCAATAAATAACAGGAGATCAAACACTCCTTTATTTATGTACATCTTCCAAATAAAGCTAATTATAACCCTTTTTTTCCCCAGGGATCATATATGTGGCCTCAGATAGAACAACAGTGAGAAAATTGGCTAAAAAAAATAATTCAACCTGGAAATTAGTATTTAGCATCTTTTTTTTATACCACTAATGTCATTCGGTGGAGTACCCTACTATATAACAGCTGTATATTTATATCAGTGTAGCCAGAAGGAGTTGATGATTTTATTTTATTTTTACTTTTTAACATTTGGATTTATGAGTCTCTGTTATAAATACATAGCTTTAATTATTAATGGACTCTTTTTGGATTTGTCTAAAATTCTGCTTGATGTTTTTTTTTGTTTGTTTCTTTAAAAAAAAAACAACTTTGAGAGACTCAAAGAGAAGATTAATTAATATCTTTAGACACACTTCCATGGAATGTTTTGGCAATCTAAAAACACATTCAATTAATTAGTCAAAAAGGCATGTATGTCTATTCACATCCTCGCTTGTAATCCAATTCCATTCTTTAATCCATGGACTCAACTTTGCTCAGAAGGTTAACGAGGCGTTGAAGAGAAGAAAGCTTTAAAAAAAGGAAGATTTAACACAACCCCATCCTTGCTTAGCTTTCCTCTTGGGGGAAAAAAGGAGGGAATCTGGGAACATCCAAAATTTTGAAACATCTTCTCTCTCTGGAAGCTAAAGTCTTTTTTTTCCCCACCTTAAGAAGAAGAAGAATACGTTTTATCTTTGCAGCCCTGTCAGTTCTAATCACCTTGCCAGACAAAATTCGCCCTCCTGGGGATGGGGTACTGTGTTTCCATAGAGCCAAGCCTGTATCACCTCAAAGGACATGAGGGCTTGCTTTGAATAAATCCTAAGGCTCCTTCACAGACAGATTGATGAGGCCTATACATGGTTCTAAAGGTATTCTTCCCCGCAGCTTTTGGACTACAGATTGAGGGCATCGGTTTTACAAAATGGACCCCGCAGAAGAAGGATAACCGAGATATATTTCTTTTGAAGGATTCTTGGCTCTTGCAGGCAGTGAAATGAACGAGAACTGCTCCTCTTAGTAGGCATGGAACACCTCAACGGCGCTCTGCAACCTGCACTCCAGGCAATAGTCTTGATATAATTTATTTATTATTGTTTATCAAATGGGGAACCCCTTGAAAATGTCTTTTATGACTGAATCTAGCCTTAGCAAGATATATATGACTTATGTTCACAATCATACCTGATTAGTTTCTGTCCCGCTCCTCCCTCAAATATAAGAATACGGATATGAAGCTGCTGCTTTGCAGGTAGTCCATAATTAGTTACTGTGTTGTTTAGCAATTATGACAGAGTTGAAAGAATAACTTTATGACCAAATCCAATTTTTGCAGGTCTCTGAAACAAAAGAAAGCTGAGGTAAGACGGCAAGGCCAGTTGCAATTTCAAAGAGCAACTGCTCCATTTTAATGACCAAACTGGTGGTCCCAGTTTTGATAGCTAAATGAACATTACCTGTAGTTTTCTTTACTCTGGAGTAAGTCCTTTTCAGTCCAAACCCCTTCCTTCCTTCAAAATGTACCTTAGGGAACACCTGCTTCAAAATGTACCTGAGGGAACACCTGCTGCCGGCATCAACTTCCCTCCGCCCTGTGCGTTCCCACAGAGAGGGCCTCCTCAGGGTGCCACCGGTCAGAGAATGTCGATTGGTGGCCCCCAGGGGCAGGGCCTTCTCTGTGGGCGCCCCGGAGCTATGGAATCAGCTACCGGTTGAGCTCCGGACGGCGCCCGATCTTCGCTCCTTTCGCCGCGAGCTAAAAACATACTTTTTTGAACAAGCTGGCCTGGCCTGATGGGGGACTGGGGGGGTTGCTATTGTTATTTTATTGGGGTTTTCAGATGTATTAATTGTTTTTAGTATATGGGCATGTATTTAATTATTTTTTAACTTTTGTAATCTTGTATTTTTATTCTTGCCCTGTTCACCGCCCTGAGTCCTTCGGGAGAAGGGCGGTATAGAAATATTATTAAATTAAATTAAATTAAATTAAATTAAAATCAACAGGCAAACACTAGACAGCACATTTTATTTTTGATTTCTGCAGTGCATAAACTAAAATAGAGTTTAGAATGGGGAGGCTGGGGGAAGGAAAACATATTCTGCTTATCTGTTGGAAAGCCTCCTTAGCAACTACTCTCTTCCTTCAAACAACTCTGTTAGCGGCTGGTTCAATACAATATGATTTAACTTCAGTTTACTTTTCAAAAGGGCACCTATTTGATGTTACATTTAGTCAGAAGCCTCACACAGCTACCCGTGTCATGTTTCATCTGCCCTTTGACAGAGCTAAACAAACAAACAAACAAACAGAAAATGATCCACAGCAATACGGAATCTGCCGTTTCACAGAACGGAGGTGGCTGGTTGGACAGGATTCAAATTCATCCATATTTTAATTCTTACACAGTCATGGACAACCTCAGTCATTTATTTTTTTTCCCAGCGAAGTGGCTTAGCAGTCACATAGGACAGAGGTCTCCAAATGTTTGGGCACCAGGGACCAGTTCCGTGGAGAGACATTTTTCCATGGACCAGAGGGTGTGTGGTTTTGTGTACTGCCTGCATCCCACAGATGAGGCTTTGATTGTTTGTGCAGACCAGTTCCTGACATACTGTGGCCCGGTACTGTTCCACGGACCAGTGGTTGGGGACCCCTGACATAGGAGATCTCTGCCATTTGCATGCACAGGTGCTACCGTGCAATAAACTGGCCCATTTCTTTTTCTTATTTGTTTCATACAGGATACAGCTGCACAACACTGAGTGATTCAGTGGCCAAAAAGAGCTTCAGAGTGTACAACTGCTGTTGGCAACTCCTCACACCAAGCATCTCCTTATTTTTCTTGGGATCATCAGAATCTGGGAAGGCCAGTCATGAACTACTAGACAAAGACATAGCTGCTTTAAAGAATTCCTAGCCATATGCTCTTGTACACTCTGGAACATATTTTGTGCATAAGTCCAAAGGATGTATAGTGTTGTGTTTTTTTAAGCAATAACATTCTTTAAACTTTGTCATATTTGCAATAAAGTGAATGAAGGATCCTGCAGTGTAGTACAGACCCAGGGAAAACTATTTTAAACTATTTGTTGTTGTTAGCTGCAAAGTCGTGTCCGACCCATCGCGACCCTATGGACAACATTCCTCCAGGCCTTCCTGTCCTCTACCATCTTCTGGAGTCCATTTAAGCTCATGCCTACTGCTTCAGTGATTCCATCCAGCCACCTCATTCTCTGTCGTCCCCTTCTTCTCTTGCCCTCAATCTTTCCCAGCATTAGGCTCTTCTCCAATGAGTCCTTCCTTGTCATTAGGTGGCCAAAGTATTTGAGTTTTAGCTTCAGGATCTGGCCTTCTAAAGAGCAGTCAGGGTTGATCTCCTCTAGGACTGACCGGTTTGATCGCCTTGCAGTCCAAGGGACTCGCAGGAGTCTTCTCTAGCACCACAGTTCAAAGGCCTCAATTCTTTGGTGCTCAGCCTTTCTTACTGTCCAACATTCACTGCCATACATTGCAACTGGGAGGACCATAGCCTTGACTATACGCACTTTTGTTGACAGGGTGATGTCTCTGCTTTTTAGTGTCCTGTCTAGATTTGCCATGGCTTTCCTCCCCAAGAGCATGTGTCTTTTAATTTCTTGGCTACAGTCCCCATCTGCAGTGATCTTGGAGCCCAGGAAAATGAAATCTGTCACTACCTCCATTTCTTCCCCATCTATTTGCCAGGAATTGAGAGGGCCGGATGCCATGATCTTGGTATTTACCTTTACCTATTTTAAACTATACATCAATCCCAATGACTGGGCGCATGGATGTCTTTTAATATTTATTTCTGTCCCTAATTTTTGCCATGTAAAATGTGTTGTAAAATTGGCAGTGTCTGAAATTCCCTTGCATATCTTAACTGAACTGAGAATTCTTCCATGTTTGGTCTCAAAAGCAGATGGCCATAGGAAATTCAGGTGCAATGCACTTGTCAAGCCTTAAGGTGAGAGTTTAACACAATGTCTAAATAATTTAAAAAATACCGACAAACGAGAAGTTACTTTGTAGGCTTTGCACAAAATGGATGCAAATAATCATCAGTTTTAAACTGAGTTGTCCTGCACTCAGTTTAAATATAGTTATTAAGTTATTACCAGGACAAAAACTCTAAAATATACCACAATTTAAAAACAACAACAATGTTTCTAGCCAGTATAAAAACAGAGTGGAAAATGTTTTATCCTCTTTTTTTGGTTAAGGACATAAAAAAGAAATAAATAGGTTTTCCTAGAAAAAACTTGGAAACTGAATGCTAATTTAGTTCTCCCTATGTGGATTAAACACATTATTTTTTATAATTTGGCTTGAGTAATATTAAGAACCTTGTACCCTCCTCTTCAATCATATCTCAGGAGTTGGTAACATATAAAAAGGTAAAACTTCACTGAGTTAGGTTTAACTCCTAGAGACAAGGATGAATCTACAGTGGTACATTGGGACTCATTGTTAATTGGTTCTGGGAGATACAATGAGTACTAAAAATGATGAGTATCAAACATTTTTTTCTCCATAAGGAGTAATGTAGGTTCTCATAAGGCAGCCAATATCAACATGGTCTAGTTCAGGGGTCTTCAAATTTGGCCCTTTTATGACTTGTGGACTTCAACTGCCAGAATTCCTCAGCCAGCATGCCTGGCTGATGAATTCTGGGAGTTGAAGTCCACAAGTGATAAAAGGGCTAAGTTTGAAGACCCCTGGTCTAGTTTGTGCGTTAAGTACCAAACAAAAGTTGGCTACTGGGACAAAAAAAAGATGTGTCAAAATGCATTGAATACCAAATCCGATGAGTTTCAAAGCAGTTCAATACCAAGCTACTCAAACTGTAAACTGCATCTAGATTTATTTTATTGTATTATTATTTTATTTTTATTATTATTATTATTATTATTATTATTATTATTATTATTATTATTATTATTATTATTATTATTGTTGTTGTTGTTGTTGTTGTTGTTGTTGTTGTTGTTGTTGTTGTTGTTGTTGTTGTTATTTTATTATTTTATTTTATTTTATTTTATTTTATTTTATTTTATTATTTTATTTTATTTTATTTATTTTATTATTTTATTTTATTTTATTTTATTTTATTTTATTATTTTATTTTATTTTATTTTATTTTATTTTATTTTATTTTATTATTTTATTTTATTTTATTTTATTTTATTTTATTATTTTATTTTATTATTTTATTTTATTTTATTTTATTTTATTTTATTTTATTATTTTATTTTAGCAAGACAATCAAAATGATTTCCCATATTTTTCTATTGGGAAGCCTTCTCTTCTGTCTAACAGCCTGGGTCTTTCCTCCAAATAGTGATCAAATTCAATTCTTGACTTTTCAAGGACAGCAAAAGTCCCTCCTGCTACCGCCACCTATTGTGATTCCCCCAATATATAGATGTAGAGAAAATTTGTACTAATGTCAATGGAGTTGATGAACCTTAGGTTTTCGAGCTGCTTCTCTGCTAGGCCCCCTTTGCTGCTTAGTTCAGTTCATTTTAAAGGGTTGCGTCCTCTCTCGGCCTGCTTTGACTGCTCCAAAATTCTCCATCTTTATGAGCTGGTGTATGTCTATTTGCTGCTATAGTCTTTTGTCCTCAGGCAATGCAGTGAAGTTGCATTTGATGCATCCTTAAAACAAACAAAAAAAAAACACCCCACTTTTAATCCTTACTGGAAAACATTGGAAAATAAAAATGCAGAGTCATATCCATTCATTTCATCTGGTGGTTCTTGCACTGACTACTTAGAAGAAACATTTGAATTAGAAATGTTTAGAAAACCTGATCGTTATTAGACAGCAACCACAGGCTACACATATGTATGTCTTGTCACTGCTACACAGCAGTCTTCTGTTAGAATTCCTTCTTCATTCACTGCCTGGAAGTTACCTAACTGATCTGTGCAGCAGCCTTTACTTAGTCCTCAGAAAGCATTCAGCCAACCACAGACAATTCTTCAGACAAACAGATTGCAATCAGCACTATTCAGGGAGTAGATAGATAGATAGATGATAGACAGACAGATATAGAGAGAATAGAATAGAATAGAATAGAATAGAATAGAATAGAATAGAATAGAATAGAATAGAATAGAATAGAATAGAATAGAATAGAATAGAATAGAATAGAATAGAATAGAATAGAATAGAATAGAATAGAATAGAATAGAATAGAATAGAATAGAATAGAATAGAACAGAATAAGGAATAGGAATAGGAATAGGGATAGGAATAGGACCTTGGCGGTCTTCTAGTCCAGCACCCTGCTCATAGATAGGTAGATGATAGACAGACAGAGATAGATGATAGATAGATAGATATAGACAGACAGACAGACAGACAGACAGACAGACAGACAGATGATAGAGAGAGAAAGGAAGAGAGAAAGAAAGAGAGAGAAGGAAAGAGAGAGAGAGAGAGAGAAGGAAGGAAGGAAGGAAGGAAGGAAGGAAGGAAGGAAGGAAGGAAGGAAGGAAGGAAGGAAGGAAGGAAGGAAGGAAGGAAGGAAGGAAAGAAATATGTGGAAAGATAGAGATAGAGAGACACACAGAGAGAGAAATAAAAGAAAATCGTTGTGTCAATGCTGCAAACATTGACATGTTTTTGCACTGTCAAAATATAAGAGGCAGCCTTTTGCTTTAACTGTTTGGCTTTGAATCAGTAAAGTGCGGGAGGAATTCAACCCAGACGTTTTAAGGGCTTCAAGGGAAGTGAAACTTTCTGTGTTAAACTAATTGGTGAATGTGATTCATGACGTTTAATTAAGGGAGGGAGATTCTGTAAGATATGATGTGTCCAGGGGAGGAGAATTCAGATTCTGGCATCCATCCATGAGTGCCAGAATTAATATAGACTTTTTAGAATAAACGATCATGCAGTATTCTTTGATGTGTCTCTTTAATCGGAACCATGACAACTTATAGATCAGGGTTGGATGATGATTATGATGATCATGATCATGTTACCTAGTAATGGATCATCCCAACCAAGAGACCACCAAGGACCACTCAGATGGAGAGATAGCGATTGATAAGAGATAGCTAGCTAGATGATAGAGGCAGGCAGACAGACAGACAGACAAGCAGATCTCCATTTAAGCTGACTACATAGAAGTTACCATTTCTTTGATTATCATCTTAATTTTTCCCCCTTTTCTCCAATTAAATTTTTAATCCCATTGTTTTTAATCCCATTTATATCCCGCCCTTCTCCGAAGACTCAGGGCGGCTTACAATCTAAGCACAAATCAATGTGCTTAGCAATAGCCTTCATTCTATGTATATGCCTGCTTATTAGGGCTTTCGCCCCACCCCAAGTGGCATTATTACAAAGTCAGCTTATTGCCCCCAACAATCTGAAAGAGCCTTGGTGGAGCAGTGGGCTAATGCCTCCTTAAGTAACACCAGATGCCTGCAATTAGTGCAGGTTCGTGTCCCACCAGGCTCAAGGTTGATTCAGCCTTCCATCCTTCCCAGGTAGGTAAAATGAGGACCCAGATTGTTGGGGGCAATTAAGCTGACTTTGTAATAATGCCGCTTGGGGTGTGTGTGAAAGCCCTAATAAGCAGGCATATACATAGAATGAAGGCTACTGCTAAGCTTGTAAGCCGCCCTGAGTCTTCGGAGAAGGGCAGGATATAAATGGAATTAAAATTAAATATAAATGGAATTAAATCTGGGTCCTCATTTTACCTACCACGGAAGGATGGAAGGCTGAGTCAACCTAAATTTTGCTACCAAACTTCTATTACTTATTTTACTTGCTAGCAAACTTCTATAACTTATTCTACTTGCTCTTTCAGTTGTTACTGTTGTTTTGGGCAGAGGTAGGGAGTTGTATCATTATAACAAAGCACGGCTTAATTTTCATTATTTCTCTTGTGGCTCAGAGCCAGATGGTTGTATATTTTTTTAAAAAAAAATCTAAAACAAAAATACCATCTTAGAAAAATTTTCGTGAATCTATATGGAATGAAATAGCATTTCTCACACTGATATTTTAGAATAATCTCACCATATGACACAGTAATTTTGGAGTGGGATGAAGTGGAAACATTATGCCCCCGGCATGAATAATTTAGCTGAGTTGTTCTCTCCTTCTTGGCTAATTGTATTAACTGTATTAAGGCACACCAGCTGCAATTAATTAACACTTTAATTAGAATTTTAGGAGAACTACTTTATGCAATGCTTTCTTTGTGTTACTAATCAGTGATCCCAAGAATAACCAATAGCAGTAGAGCAAAGCTACAGTTATTTATCTCTGTCTCCACAATTACTTTGAATATTTTATTTATCATTGTTTAGAAGAACGGAGAACTATAATGGGAGCTATTTCTAGTAAAAAACACAAGTAGTACAGTATAATAGCTAGCAGTGTTTCCCCAATGTTGACTTTCTTTCCAAACATATGAGAGAAATTCATGGATTGAATGCATTTCTAATGCATTCCTGTAACATGTTTGTGAAGGATTCTATTTCTTCTTTACATGGATTTCCTCTTAAAAAAATAAATAAAAAGATAAACCATCTGGAATGCAACCCCAGATGGATAATCTTTTGTAATTACCAATGTGAAATCTGGATTCTTCAACACTAATTGTTGTTTGTTTTAGAATTTGTCTAACAATGTAACAATATAGGTGGGAGGAATTCCAAAGCTTCATTCAAAATATTGAGATGTGACCAGCTATCACAACAGCATAGGAAGATCCTTTGAAGACAAGGAAGTCTATTCTTTCCGATGTATCCTAGTATCAATGGCCACCAGAAGTTCATGGCCAAAGAACTGATCTGAACAGAAACTCAGTGTCATTAATACTAGAGATGATATCTAGGCTGCATTAACAGATGGATGGAATCAAGATCATGTAAAGTGTTAGTATCATTTTATCACGCCTTGGTAAGACCACATGAAATACTGCATCCAGTTCTGGACACCATGAAATAAAAAAAAATATGTTGAGATTCTAGAAAGAGTGCAGAGAAGAGCAATACAGAGGATTAGGGGGCTGGGGGCTAAAATATATAAAGAAAAGTTGCTGAAATTGGGTATATCTAGTCTAATGAAAAGAAGGATGAGGGGTGACATGATAACAGCATTCCAATATCTAAGGGACTGCCATGAAGAACACGGGTTCAACCTATTCTCCAAAGCACCTGAAGGCAAGACAAGAAACAATAGATGGAAACTAATCAAGAAAAGAACCAATCAAGAATTAAGGAGAAATTTCCTTGCTGTGAGAACAATTAATCAGTGGGACACCTTACCTCCAGAAGCTGTGGGTGCTCCAAGATTGGCGTTTCTCTAGA
Organism: Vipera berus; assembly: GCF_964194415.1. Taxonomy (NCBI): domain Eukaryota; kingdom Metazoa; phylum Chordata; class Lepidosauria; order Squamata; family Viperidae; genus Vipera; species Vipera berus. Next base: position 118,583,753 of record NC_138206.1, on the reverse strand, counting down.
AGAGATTAGACAACCACTTGCCTGAAATGGTATAGGGTTTCCTGTTTGACCTAGACCTGGTGGACTAGAAGACTTCCAAAGTCCCTTCCAACAATGTTATTCAGAAGGTCAATGACTATTGATGGTAAATTGTGAAATGGGCTTGCAGAGATGAACATACCTTGTCTTATTTGCATCAACAGCTAATCTCAAAAATGTCTTCCTGGAGCAAAGCAAGAATTTTAAGCTGTTCAGGAAATGTACACAAGAACAGCATCATTAAGGCATTTCCACCATAGGAAGAGAAACACCAGAATAGAATAACAGAACAGAATAATAACTTCATTGTTACTTTGAATGTACACTAATCGGCATGCATTAAAATGAAATTTCATTGAATACAGCTCCCAAAGGGTCACCACCTCCAAGATACGCTGCATAAATATGGCAAAAATAAATAAACCAATAAATACAGAATGATGCATATACTCGCATATATTATATGACACAGAGAAACAACAGTGTAGTTCGGGTTAGGAGTATGTGTGCATGGTGACAAAAATGAATCTTGTGAGTTTACCAGATGGATGGCATAAGGAACAAAGCTATTGCAGAATTGGGTAGCCCTGCTACAAATACTTCAAAACCTCCTCCCAGAGGGGAGCAATAGAAACAGCTCGTGAAGTGGGTGTGTGGGGTCTCTAACACTGCTTTGAGCTCTTAGCATGTAGCACTTACAAGCCACCAAACCAGACAGTGATGCAGTTTGTTAAAAGGCTCTCAATCGTGCCTCTATAAAAAGTGGCCAGGACAGAAAGAGAAAGATGTGCTTTTCTCATCTCACGCAGGAAATGCAGATGCTGGTTTACACGCTTCACCAAGGACGACGCGTGGAGAGACCAACTCAGATTATTACTTATCTGCACCAAAGATGAACACAAATTATTAAAGACAATGCGTCTTTTCAAAATGGCAGTGGTTTGAAATGGCTCATCAGGTTTATTAGAAGGCACTGGAAGAAGAAAGTGATGTGCTACATAATGTTGTTTTTTTTAGCTTTAACAAGGAGCCTGTCTATTGCGCTGCTAATAGAGTGTTGTTTCACTTTCATGCCACAGCTCAAATTCTTCGTTTTACAATGTCATATTATTAGACTGCTTTCTCTTTGCCCATTGGAAGCTTGATTTTTTTACGTTTTGAGGCTAGTGTCAGGATACTGAAAACATACAAAAACTACCTGTACATCAGTCTGGAAGGTGCCAATTATATGTAAATTTATATTTGAATATCCAGCAGCTTAAATCTATAGCAGGGATGTCAAACTCAATTTCATTGAGGGCCGCATCAGCACTGTGGTTGCCCTCAAGGGGCCGGGTGGGTGTGGCCAGGGTGTGCGTGGCCTACTGGGTGGGTGTGGCCAGCTCTACATCATTAGCATCAAGGGTGCCTATGGGGGCCTGGGCAGGAGTGGGACAGATCTGAGGGTCTCTGGTGGAAGGAGGGTCTCTGGGCCAGGGCCAAGGCAGTGGGGGCTGTTCCCTCACTGTTTCCAGGATGGCTTCACGGGCCGCATGAAACCACTTCGCGGGCCGGATCCGGCCCCCGGGCCTTGTGTTTGACATGTCTGATCTATAGCATTCATATTTATGCTGGGATTGAGGGAATTACAGGATCATAAAAAGGGATTTTATTATTATTATTATTATTATTATTATTATTATTATTATTATTATTATTATTATTATTATTATTATTATTATTATTATTCTAAACAGCAGTGAATATATTCATTCCTTTATGGTCTCAAAGTTGCTCATATTGTTAGGAATCTGAAATACATAAAATGAGCATCAGCAATAATATCAGAGTCTGCATGATGAGTATTATATTTATAATACTCAAACTAACTGATAACCAATCTGCTTAGTGAGAATCAGATTCCTTTAAAGAACAAAAAAAAAACATATAAAAAGAGGAGGACTGTCATGAATCGAAGAATCAAGCTGCGCTTAGACGTGGAGTCAAACAGGAGTAGACTCCAGTGTAAGCAGAGCTGTGACAACAATCACAACATTATGGGAATTATGGAGAAAAGGACCCATAGGACTTTAAACATTAAACATATTTTTTAAATAGTGATTTTGTATGTTTTCTCCCATCTAGGTAATGCAATAACTCAAGTTTCGGGAATAAAATTCATGGTGGCATTTCCCCATTTTATATTTGAGATTAAGTTTCTAAATTGGATCATTAAAAAAAACAACAACTGAACAATACTATTTTTTAAAATGATAAATATTGACTTCTCTGTCTAACGGAGTTCTAGAAGTGGATAAGAACTGCTAAATTTCTGTATGAGATCATTCTGTATGGCCATTCTTGTCTCACTGAAATCTTTTTCCTTACAGCCACATTTCCAATGCTTTTTGGAGCTTGTCGATCAAATCAAATCTTTACTGAAGTGATAAACCAGCACATTTTGGAACGATCATATTATTAAGCATTAAGGAATGAGGACACCAGCAAACCATGGTTGGGAAAATATCTATTTCTGACTCCAGAGTATCACAGAGTATTATTATTTATCCCGCTTTGAAAAAAAGCTTGGCACTCTAGAATCTCACTTGTTTAATACATCCTTTGAATCAAAACGACTTCCGAATGAAAATATTTGCAGATGCCTCTGGAAGCACATTTCACACCCTCATCCTCTTTGTATGCCCCTCTCTCTTTTTGTTAAAAAGAACAGGAAGGCTTAATGTGCTGCGACAATTGCACACACATATTCCATGGAGCGTTTCATCACAGTTTGAAAGCTGTAGAAAATGCAGTATTGATTTTGAACAATGGGCTTAATTTGGTTATTAGTTGAGGTTTGCCGATATAAGGGATTGTATCCAGAGAAGTGTTTTATTATCTAAAAGTAATTTATCTAGTGACCAAAAAAAGTGTGTGTATGTGTGTGTGGGGGGGGGGAATGGACAAATAAAAACAGAGAATGGTAACTGTGATGTTGGTTTTTTTTCAATCTTTTAGCATCTTCAACAACTTCAGTGATGTAAATAAAATTTCTATTTTAGCATCAATCAGTAATAAATGTATGTTGATGCAGTTTGGACACTGGGCTTTATTTTGAGTACTGGAAGACCCATTAATGTTTAGGGGGTTAATCTAATTCTCTCTCTCTTTCTCTCTCTCTCTCTCTCTCTCTCTCTCATCTATCAATGTTCTGAACTCTTTCAACTCTGCATATACCTATCATTTATATGTCTGTCTGTCTGTCTGTCTGTCCGTCCGTCCGTCCGTCCGTCCGTCCATCCATCCATCCATCCATCCATCCATCCATCCATCCATCCATCCATCCATCCATCCTCTTTTCCTATCTATCATCTATCTATCTATCTATCTATCTATCTATCTATCTATCTATCTATCTATCTATCTATCTATCTATCTATCTATCTATCTACCTACCTACCTACCTACCTACCTATCTATCTATCTATCTATCTATCTATCTATCTATCTATCTATCTATCTATCTATCTATCTATCATCTTTCTGTCTATCTGTATTTTTATTCTTGCCCTGTTCACCGCCCTGAGTCCTTCGGGAGAAGGGCGGTATAGAAATATTATTAAATTAAATTAAATTAAATTAAATTAAATTAAATATCTGTCTATCTTTCTCCATCCATCCATCCATCCATCCATCCATCCATCTATCATCTATCTATCTATCTATCTATCTATCTATCTATCTATCTATCTATCTATCTATCTATCTATCTACCTACCTACCTACCTACCTACCTACCTACCTACCTACCTACCTATCTATCTATCTATCTATCTATCTATCTATCTATCTATCTATCTATCTATCTATCTATCTATCTATCTATCTATCTATCTATCTTCTCAAATGTTTGAGACTATAGGCAAGAAGTAAGACTGCCAGTTTTCCGCTCACTGATATCAAGTAACGTTCTAGTTAATTTCCACAAACTGCTTTTAGCTGTTTGTTTTCTAGACCTCTTACTGCTCAGTGCATCCTGTTTGGTTCTGACACATTTTTTCTTAGAATGAACGGCACACCCTTAGGAATGTGAATGCCAGCCAATTTCACCCGACTTTTTCACTCTTCCCAGCAAGATGGCCTTCTCGTATATGTAATCCAGTTCCCAGAATTCCATAACTAGGGTCCTATATCTGAGGATTCTTGTAATTCAGTTCCATAGAAGAGAGAAGCCTGCTTATCCCCATTATGGCTAGTTGAGTCGAGCGCTTCAGATGCTTCTCTTCAGAATATGTACACGTATGGAGAGATGACAGATGACAGAAGAGAGGCAGCGACAGAGAAATGAAAGGTGTCAGGCTTTCAATATGATGTTTTTCTACCCTCTATCAGTAAAGCAGAATTCCGATATTTCTTGTAGCACCTGTTTCTTTTTTTTTCTGGCATCTCTCAAGGAACTGGCATTGATCTTCCTTACTCAACACCAGCTCGCCGTCTTCTCAAAGTCTGGCGAGTTTTCTTCAGCACGGAAGAACATCTTCACCAGGGCCCAGGTTGAACTCAATCTAGCTCCTTCAGGCATATTGAGCAAGTCAAGATGGTCAGAGGTTTAGAGGAAATATGTGTGATAGAATTGCCTCTGGAAGAGCAATGGGGAGAGTTTGACAGCACAGACCTTTTCCAGGGAGAAACTGTTGACCCCGACTTAGTGGATAGTAGCAGTTGTGAATATGTGCAGATGGCCCCGCTATGTCTGGGCCCTTGCAGAACCATGAATGCAAGGTCATAACAGGAGAGCAAAGGAAACACCCAATATCCTAACCCACCTGGGAACCTATGGTGTCTTAAGGAAACATCTAAACGACCCCAAAGGGAACATCTGGTGTCTTGGGGGAACACCCAAAAGGGAACATTTTTAGCTATTTCTGCTTTCTTCCTTCTTATCCACAGTGTGCCAGCCTTAAAGGGCTGAGTCTTTATCTTATGTGTGTCAGCTTTGCTGGGTGAATTGCTTATGTAATCAGAGAAGGGATAAAAATAAGGCTTTTCTGGTATTTGGGACTTTCCTCTTTTTAAAGAAGCCCGTCTTTGTTCAGCTGGATAAAAACGTAAAGCTTGAAAGCAACTTCTGGTTTCCTGCATTTTTTTAATCAAGCAAAACTTCAGAACCTGCACAGCAAAACCCAGATTAAGAGATTAAGATTAAGATTAAGATTAAGGGATGCAGTGGCTCAGTGGGTTAGGACGCTGAGCTTGTCAATCAGAAGGTCGGCAGTTTGGCGGGTCGAAACCCGAGTGCCGTGTAACAGAGTGAGCGCCTGTTACTCGTCTCAGCTTCTGCCAACCTAGCAGTTCGAAAGCACGCAAAAATGCAAGTAGAAAAATAGGGACCGCTACGGTGGGAAGGTAACAGCGTTCCGTGAGCCTTTGGCATCCAGTCATGCCAGCCACATGACCACGGAGACGTCCTCGGACAAGCGCTGGCTCTTCGGCTTTGAAACGGAGATGAGCACCGGTCCCTAGAGTCGGAAACGACTAGCACGCATGTGCGGGGGAAACTTTACCTTTTACAGGGAGGGAGGGAGGGAGGAAGGAAGGAAGGAAGGAAGGAAGGAAGGAAGGAAGGAAGGAAGGGTATCAGATAAGAAAAAGACTCCACTAGGACTCCAAGGTCCCTCTCACAATTGCTGTTTCTAAACCAGGCCTCGCCCAATCTGTACTTGTACCTTTGATTTTTCCTGCCTAAATGTAAAACTTTGCTTTTCCCCACATTGAAACTCATTTTGTTGGCTACTCCTGTCAGTTTGGTGTCACCTGCAAATCTGGTGAGCTCCCCTTCAATTCCCTCATCTGAGTCATTTATGAAGATATTGAAGAGTACTGGGCCTAAGACGGAACCTTGCAGTACTACCTATATACCTCTCCATTTCTGTCTGTTCAAACCATCCTTGCTTGACATTGTAAAACATTTCAAATTAACAGAATAACAGAGTTGGAAGGGACCTTGAAAGTCTTCTAGTCCGATGCCCTGCTCAAGCACAGGACTCATATACCATTTCAGATAAATGTTTGTCTTTTTTTAAAAAAAAATCTCCAGTGATGAAGCACCCACAACCTCTGGAGGCAAGTTGTTCCACTGATTAACTGTTGTTGTTGTTGTTAGTTGCGAAGTCGTGTCCGACCCATCGCGACCCTATGGACAACGTTCCTCCAGGCCTTCCTGTCCTCTACCATCTTCTGGAGTCCATTTAGGCTCACGCCTCCAGCTTCAGTGACTCCATCCCGCCACCTCATTCTCTGTCGTCCCCTTCTTCTATTGCCCTCCACCTTTCCCAGCATTAGGCTCTTCTCCAGTGAGTCCTTCCTTCTCATTAGGTGGCCAAAGTATTTGAGTTTTAGCTTCAGGATCTGGCCTTCTAAAGAGCAGTCAGGGTTGATTTCCTCTAGGACTGACCGGTTTGATCGCCTTGCAGTCCAAGGAACTCGCAGGAGTCTTCTCCAGCACCATAGTTCAAAGGCTTCAATTCTTTGGCGCTCAGCCTTTCTTATGGTCCAACTTTCACAGCCATACATTGCAACTGGGAAGACCATAGCCTTGACTATACACACTTTTGCTGACAGGGTGACATCTCTGCTTTTTTAGTGTGCTGTCTCGATTCGCCCTGGCTTTCCTCCCCAGGAGCAAGCGTCTTTTAATTTCTTGGCTACAGTCCCCATCTGCAGTGATCTTGGAGCCCAGGAAAATAAAATCTGTCACTACCTCCACTTCTTCCCCATCTATTTGCCAGGAATTGAGAGGGCCAGTTAATCCATGATTAACTGTACCATGTTTCTATAGAGCTTCGTACTTCATATTTTTGTTCTTTAAATTTCCTTCCTCTCTCTTTTTCAGGATCTCACCGGTTTATCTGACCATGCCTTTCCTGGTTTCCCCTCTTTGTCCCTTCACTTTTCCTTTGTGCATTATTTGCTTCGTGTTTTGATCCTCATTCATTTCTTCTATATGATCTAACAACCTTAATGCACTTTCCTGCTGATTATTCAGCTTTGTGTTACTTCAGCCTCCATTCATTCTTGGCTAGATTCATTTAATAAGCACTGCATTAGGCTTTTATGTCCCTCTCTATACACACAGCTGACAAAGGAAGTAGGATATATTCTTATACAATGTAATGGTGGTGATTTTTTGTTTTATTTTGGTTTGTTTTTTTGCTTCTTTTGACAAGCATTCATTTCTCACAACAGACTACAGACTACTTGCTACCTGTCACCCAGCATCTGTATATCTTAAAATGTTGCCATTTTTCATTCTCGCAAATTCATTTTCCTGTTCTAATTTTTCACCATTTCCATAAACTTGCAATTGATCACACCATTTTCCATGTCAAACAAAGAAAATACCTTGGTCTTTGATATATTAATTTTCAGATTCACACTCTTCATCCTGTCATACAATCAAGCTTTTGGCAGATTATTCAAGTTCTCGATCAACAGCAAAGCATTGTCTGCTTACAGAAATATAGCAATATTCCTAACTCCAACGACACATTGTTAACATGACTACACATGCCTCTTATACATTAATGGGTGCAAAGGATGGGATATCATGCATCCTTTATTTTTTATTTTATTTATCAAGTTTATTTGCCACCCAAAGGCAAATAGGAGAGTCTATTCTGTTTATGGTGAAGCACTCATTAAGCAACTTTACAAATACTTTTATTCCATATAACTTACCATGTTCAGCAACTAATTTGTGACTTTATAGTCACAAAAAATCCAGAGTTTAATACTACTAATTGTATGGGGGTTTCCCCCCCCCCCCACAAACAAATAGTCATATACGATTTTTAAAAAATTTCACAGTGACCTGCTGAAGAAATGAAATCTGACCTACATACTTTCTATATAGCATAATAATTTAATTTAATTTAATTTGCTAAATATATTTATATCATTTTGTCCTGATATCACATCATGATATACAAAGGAAGCAGACTAGCATATCATGACTGCTAATGTGGACATATGAAGCCTGAGTGATCATGATGTCTACATAAAGAGAAACTGTCCATCTATCCATTGGTCCGTCTGTCTATCATCTCCCGACTTATTTCTCTGCCTCCTTTACTGAAGCGTGAAAGATTCACTCATCCACCATGTCCCATCTTCTTGAATCTACTACTCATACTCGCCGTGGTTTTGTTCCTCTGCCTTCACAGATATTTGTGCAACACACCACCAAATCTTTTGTTTTGGCACTTTTGTTTTTGAGAAAAGTACAACTATGCAAACTGCAAAATTGTAATCACACCTGATTAAGCTTGACAAGAGCCAACGGTCTTTTACATGGTTGTTGTTGTTGTTGTTGTTGTTGTTGTTAGCTGCAAAGTCATGTCTCACCCATTACAACCCTATGAACAATGTTCCTCCAGGCCTTTCTGTCCTCTGTCATCTTCTGGAGTCCATTTAAGCTCACGCCTACTGCTTCAGTGAATCCATCCAGCCACCTCATTCTCTGTCATCCCCTTCTTCTCTTGCCCTCCACCTTTCCCAGCATTAGGCTCTTCTCCAGTGAGTCCTTCCTTCTCATTAGGTGGCCAAAGTATTTGAGTTTTAGCTTCAGGATCTGGCCTTCTACAGAGCAGTCAGGGTTGATCTCCTCTAGGACTGACCGGTTTGATCGCCTTGCAGTCCAACTTTTACATGGTAACTACGACTTATTGGGAGAACAATTTTGTGATTAGGGTTTGTTTCTTTCTAAGCTAAAGTGTTACCAAAAATGAAAAAAGTGAAGTTTAATTGATGATTGGTCTTTGAGTTGGTCTGTTTATTTCCTATATCATCTCCAGGTGATACAAGCTGCATTACCATCTGGGAGATATGAATTCTATTTAAAAGTTGTGTTCCAAATTGGGTTGGTATATTTTCTGTCACTCTAATTAATATCTTCCTTTCCTGCTGGGAAGTAGGAAGCAGGGATATGATTGCCATCCAAAAAGAAAGTCTTATATCAGCATTAACTCGGAGTGACCCCTTAATACTGGGAGTTTGTCCCAACCCTATTGTGATTATCTTGCTAGAGAGTAGCAACTATCTGACCTTGCTGACCTCCGAAATGCTGAGCAGGCAAGAACTTAGCTAGACCTTGAAAGGGCTTGCCATGAATTCTCAAGGCTGTAAAAAAGTTGGAAAGACAAATAATGTATCTTGGAATCAGAAAATGAAAAACTACCTGCATATTGTTGCCAAGAAAATCACAGAGATAAATCCATGACATCATTGGGGGTTATGTTCAATTGGAGGGAGACCTCATCTATATTTGTGGTATTATGATTCCTTTCAAAGTGGCCCCAACTATAAATATTTCTGTGTTCTCTCCTTCCTTCCTTCCTTCCTTCCTTCCTTCCTTCCTTCCTTCCTTCCTTCCTTCCATCCAGTTTTCCTCTTTCTTATTGTTCCCTTATTTTTTCTCCCTCCCTCCCTCCCTCCCTTTTCTTTCTGCCCCCCTGCAACTTTGCATTAATTCATATTCTAGTCTCCCTCCCTCCTTCCTTCCTTCCTTCCTTCCTTCCTTCCTTCCTTCCTTCCTTCCTTCCTTCCTTCCTTCCTTCCAGTTTTTCTCTTCCTTATTGCTCTCTTCCTATTCTTCCTTCCTTCCTTCCTTCCTTCCTTCCTTCCTTCCTTCCTTCTTTCTTTCTTTCTTTCTTTCTTTCTTTCTTTCTTTCTTTCTTTCTTTCTTTCTTTCTTTCCTTCCTTCCCTCCCTCCCTCCCTCCCTCCCTCCCTCCCTTCCTTCTACTTTTTCTCTTCCTTGTTGCTCTCTTCCTATTTTTCCTTCCTTCCTTTCCTTCCTTCCTTCCTTCCTTCCTTCCTTCCTTCCTTCCTTCCTTCCTTCCAGTTTTTCTCTTCCTTATTGCTCTCTTCCTATTCTTCCTTCCTTCCTTCCTTCTTCTTTTTCTTTCTTTCTTTCTTTCTTTCTTTCTTTCTTTCTTTCTTTCTTTCTTTCTTTCTTTCTTTCCTTCCCTCCCTCCTTCTTTCCTTCCCTCCCTCCCTCTCTCCCTCCCTTCCTTCCTTCCTTCCACTTTTTCTCTTCCTTGTTGCTCTCTTCCTATTTTTCCTTCCTTCCTTCCTTCCTTCCTTCCTTCCTTCCTTCCTTCCTTCCTTCCTTCCTGTTTTCCTCTTTCTTATTGGTCCCTTCCTATTTTTTTCTCCCTCCCTCCCTTCATTCCTTGCTTCCTTACTTCTTTCCTTCCCTTCTTCTTTCCTTCCATCCATCCATCCAGTTTTCCTCTTCCTTATTGCTCCTTTCCTATTTTTCCTTCCTTCCTCCCTCCCTCCCTCCCTCCCTCTATTTGCATGGGGTGAGTGCTAAAATATTTAAAGAGTTTCATTCAGAGGTTTTTTTTTAAACTTCATTACATGGAATAAATAGATTCCTCTTGTCTAAGCTTTACCTATAATGCAGTAGGTGAGTAGGACTTTATATATAGTTACCTATAGTGATGTCTAGAATACAGTGTTATTGTTATGCTTAATTTAATTGGGTGATAGTGTGTTAAATTGTGTCTCTTTATGAAAAAGAAGATGCTTCCAGAGCATTTCTATCCATTAGAGATCTGTATGAAAATATTCAAAAAACAATTAAACTTGTTTTTCATTTTTACCTCAGTGAACGTGAAGAAGAAGCATGAAGGGGACGAACAAATATTTATTTATTTATTTTATTATATTATATTTGTATACCGCCCTTCTCCCGAAGGACTCAGGGCGGTGAACAGAATAAGAAATAAGAAAAGTCCTAACTCATTAGACAAGAGGTTTACAAGGAACATAATATTAAGTAAATTAAGTATGAACTGTCAGAATATTAGTTCTGAGTATTTAAATACTTTATATCATCTTAAAACTACATGTCATTATGACAATCAAGTAGAGTAAATATCAACAATAGTAATCAGCACAGTATAAAATATAAATGAAATATGAATACAATGATATTTATTTAAATAGTAATTTAAATACGAGATGGGAGGGGAAAAAAAGTTACACTCTCATTTGCTCAGTAGGAGATCTGCCCTTAATTAACAAATTATCCATGACTTGAGAGTTAAAATCTACATTATGAGAAATGTCAGATCTGGTACAAGCCCATGGGTAGAATTACAGACTAAAAATAGCCCCCGCGTTACATTAAATGCTCAATTAGATTTATCTTTCAAAGGCAAGGTTAATATAGACATTGAGGTGCGCTCCCAGGATGCTGAAATTTGTGCTGGAATAATTGTAAAAATAAAATACTATTCTGCATGGTGTTTTAGGGACAGGGCAGAAAGAATAGTTATGCAAAAGGAGATGACTGTGTCCTTCACCACCTTGGAAAATGGGGGGGAGGGAGGTTTTTATACAAAGCAAACCATGGCATGCTCAGTCAGGCTTTCCAAGTTTGACTTACAAGTAACGCATCACTTATCATTCACTAGGGAAATTAGTCTAAGACTCAAGAAAATAGAGCTTTTGAATCTATTAGATGGGATATTATATTATTAACTAGATGTTTGAATATGGTGGAGAATAGATAATTGTTAGAAACAAGTATTATTATAACTAGAAAGATAAGATTTGGAACTAGAATAGTAGATTTGGGTAGAAAAAGGGGACCAGGAAAATGCTAAGAAGTTTGAAATAAGGGAGGCCTTCGGTTACCCAAATATAACTTACTTTGAAATGATAAACAATAGAGACATTTTGAACACTGAAGGGAAATTATTATTATTATTATTATTATTATTATTATTATTATTATTATTATTATTATTATTATTATTATTATTATTATTATTTTAAAAAAGCAAAAACAGGATACTGATAGAACATATGGATATTAAGTGCAAACGCAATTAAGGTATGTTTTGGTTAGAATTGACATTATGAGAAAAATGTAACAAAGATGTTGATATTCATTTGTATATTTACCAATAACAATAACAATTGTATTTGCCTAGTGTGGGAAAACAGGTACTACCAGAAGGAGACAGGAAACATTTGGTGGTGTAATATTGGATCTAGATTGAAGAAGTTACTATGGAACACTGAATTACTCATGGACCCAGACAACACGTTGTCTATTAATTGTATTCTATTCATTGTAAGAACAGAAAATGAATGAAATATTTATATGCATATACATAGAATGAAGGCTACTGCTAAGCTTGTAAGCCACCCTGAGTCTTCGGAGAAGGGCGGGATATAAATGGAATTAAAATAAAAATAAATAAATAAATAAATAAAAAGGAAATTAGTCTAAGACAGTAAATAGCGGCAAAAATGCCTCCATGCTTCCATTTTCCCCCCCATTCCTGTTGGAGAGCATTAAAGCTGCTGACATTCATTGTGACATTAGCGAACACTGTGTACATATTCATAAACACTGTTGACAGAGTGGGCAAGCAGGATAAGAGTTGTAAGGAAGGAACAGACTGCTTATTCTCAAAACATCTCTTCAGGGCTGTTTAAGTGCCCACTTCCCAAAGCAAGATAGGGACGTTTCTCGATAGATATTTCCTTGACCCAGATTACAGTCAAAGGAATGGGAGGTTGTTGAATGGGCTCGGACCAACATTCTGCCTGAAAGAAACCCAATCGCTATAGGACAGCTGGTTGAATGGCTCAGTTCGACCCACTTCCTTCCCTTGAATTTGGGTCATCGGAATGCAACCATATTTCAATCCCAGCTTTTTCTTAACTTCTTTAACTCTGCTAAAGCTTATTTTCTTCCTATTTATCCTTGGTTTTCGTAGGGATTTATTTGTTTATGTTTCAGATTTACCAACCACCCACCTTCCTCAAAGAGGGACTCTGGGAGGTATATAATAGCATCTTAAAATGTAAAACATCTATCTATCTATCTATCTATCTATCTATCTATCTATCTATCTATCTATCTATCTATCTATCATCTATCATCTATCATCTATCTATCTATCTATCTATCTATCTATCTATCTATCTATCTATCTATCTATCATCTATCTATCTATCTGTTATCTATCTATCTATCTATCTATCTATCATCTATCTATCTATCTGTTATCTATCTATCTATCTATCAATATCTATCTATCTATCTATCTATCATCTATCTATCTGTTATCTATCTATCTATCTATCTATCTATCTATCTATCTATCTATCTATCTATCATCTATCTATCTACCTATCTACTATCTATCTATCTGTTATTTATCTAATCATCTATCTATCTGTTATCTATCTATCTATCTATCTATCTATCTATCTATCTATCTATCTATCTATCTATCATCTATCTATCTACCTATCTACTATCTATCTATCATCTATCTACCTATCTACTATCTATCTATCTGTTATTTATCTATCATCTATCTATCATCTATCTATCTATCTATCTATCTATCTATCTATCTATCTATCTATTTATCATTTAAGCTTATTGATGCAACTGCCTCTAGCTACCTACATTTTTTTATCGTTCTGTGTGATATTATCATTTCAAATGAAGTCTCCTGCTTAAATTGTTAAAGTAAATGGCAAGGAAACACTATGGAGAACTCCAATGGATAATCTAAAGTTTCTAATGGTTGCATAAATAAATAAATAAATAAATAAATAAATAAATAAATAAATAAATAAATAAATAAATAAATAAATAAATAAATAAATAAATAAATAAATAAATAAATAAATAAATAGACAGACATATTGGGTAGCCAGAGTGAGAAATAGAGGTTATTCTGATAACATTATATGAGCCTTCGTGGCACAGTGTAGTATTGCAGGCAAACTCTGCCCACAGCCTGGCGTTCAATGGTAATGGGACTCAAGGTTGACTCAGCCTTCCATCTTTCCGAGGTCAGTAAAATAAGGACCCAGATTGTTGGGGATCAAGGTGCAAATAATTCTTGTACATTGTAAACTGCCCAGTGCATGCTGTAAAGTGCTGTTGGGCAACATGTAAGCATAAATGCTATTGCTAATTCCTATTACACATTGATGCCAAGAATTTCCCATTTCTGTTTAAAAGAAGAAATGTAAAACTTGCTTCAACCTCACCCTTTAGGTATGACTGTAACTAATAGCTAGCAGAAAAGCATGCTATAATCATATAGCATGACATTGTAGCCACGGATATTCTGATAGCGCTCAATAATACATATTAGGTGATATAATAGCAGAGCAGGCTGTATTATAGCACAGATGAGGGAATCAGATGGATAGGTGTGAATACAGAAGTTCAAGTGGATTAAAACTCAGATTTGTTTTTTCCCCCCAAAGAAACCATGCAGGATGGTATGCCTTGGACATAATCATCTAACTTGACAAGTGCAGGTAAGGCGTAGAAATTACCTGGCTCTTTATCAGGATGGGTGTTGCCCCTAGCAACTATGCATGAAAACTGCCAGTCATGTTGCTTAGAAGAAGCAATAGGAACATGTTTCACTTGCTATTCCTTTAATCCTACCTTCGCAGAACTGTCGGTCACTCTATAAAGAAAATTATATCTTACTCCCTTGTACTGTAAACACTTTCATGGTGCCGAAGGCATTTATATTCTGGGATATTGATCTTATGACAACCTGTTTTTTTATTATTATTATGAAATTGGCTTTATTTCTATTATGTTGAATGATAGATGTAGATTTAATAACCCACACGAAGGTTGTTGATGGAGTAAATTGATGGTGCTTCACGCCGCCGTTATTAACCTGTAGTGTTTGAGGTGATTTAGTTACAAAACAGTTGTGGGTTTCTGTGTGGCAGTATTTGCAGCTTTGCATTGTTTTGCCTTTGTTTACTGAGGTGAGTAGAACACGACGGCAGAGATTAAGATACAACCATTTCTTCCTTTGGAGGTATAAAAGGTGAAATGATGTTGAGTCCTTAGAAATGACTTCCCCAATGTTGATCTCAACCCTGTCCTAATCCTAATCTTGATCCTACCCAACCCTAAACCTTAATCCCTAACCCGATCCTATTTTATCCCTAACCCTATAAAATTCAATAAAATCTTTTTTAACAACAACAACAACAACAACAACAACAACAATAATAATAACAATAATAATAATAATAATAATAATAATAATAATAATAATAATAATAATAATAATAATAATAATAATAATAATAATAATAATAATAATAATAATAATAATAATAATAAATGTCTTCCCGGTTTTGTGCTACATTATATTATTTTGGAACAGATTTTAACCATGGTTCTGATTTGAACTTCATTCATTTTATTCTTGCATTTCCCATTTTGTATTTTGCTTTATTGTTTACAAAATTACACATTTCTCACTTCCCAGAATGGTGTCATTGCTGTGGAATCAATTTGAAGCAAATGCACTCATCATTAAAGAATTATTAGTCTGTTACCAGAATATCGTATTAAAATCCATGCTGTAAAAATTAATGGTAGCGTAAATTTATACTGTATGATGAACTAATTGTACACATATTCCCCTTAATTTCAGCATATTCAATTTCATAATATAATAATTACTGTTAAAACTGGACTACTGTAAAATTTAATTAGATTTTAGAGAGGAATTTCAACTCCTGTGATTAAAAATATCACCAGAAAATTCTATGTTTTATTAATGGTTACAATAAAATATAATAAGATTTGAATATATGAAAAATGAAGGAGATATAATTTTAATAAAATGTACCAGCAACATGTTTAAATCCAAGATTAAAATAAATTTTAATTAAAGTAGTGCATTAGTGACATTTGTGCCAAAGAAAAAATATATTTCATCATCAGGAGTATGGTTGGTGAAATCAAGCATCTTAAACATTTCTGATCATATAAATATAACTTATTCCTTCATTTATTTATTAAAAGACAAGTCTGCAATTTACTTGGCAATAGTAAAGAAATGTTTGGACTTGTCTCTTTCTGTTTGTTGTTGTTGCTGCTTACTAATAATTGTTTAGTCTTGATATTTCTTAGTTATCTCCCCTGATATTTCTCAGTTATCTTTCATGTAACTACCAACCAGGTTTAACACAGCTCAACTTTTGATCTTAGAAAAGGTCAACTAGGTAAAGGTAAAGGTTCCCCCGCACATGCATGCTAGTCGTTTCCGAATCTAGGGGCCGGTGCTCATCTCCGTTTCAAAGACAAAGAGCCAGCGCTTGTCCGAGGAAATCTCTGTGGTCATGTGGCCGGCATGACTAGACGCCAAAGGCTGTTACCTTCCCACCGGAGTGGTCCCTATTTTTCTACTTGTATTTTTAAGTGCTTTCGAACTGCTAGGTTGGCAGAAGCTGGGACGAGTAACAGGCGCTCACTCTGCTATGCGGCACTTGGGATTCGACCCACCAAACTGCTGACCTTCTGATTGACAGGCTCAGCGTCCTAACCTAATTCTTCTTATAGAAATAAATCAATAAATTGGCTCAACTACTTCAAACTAGGTACTATATTTGCCTTGGCAAACACCACTGATCTAGAGGAGGAGGAGGAGGAGGAGGAGGAGGAGGAGGAGGAGGAGGAGGAGGAGGAGGAGGAGGAGGAGAAGAAGAAGAAGAAGGAGGAGGAGGAGGAGGAGGAGGAGGAGGAGGAGAAGGAGAAGGAGAAGGAGAAGGAGAAGGAGAAGGAGAAGGAGAAGGAGAAGGAGAAGGAGAAGGAGAAGGAGAAGGAGAAGGAGAAGGAGGAGGAAGAGGAGGAGGAGAAGAAGAAGAAGAAGAAGAAGAAGAAGAAGAAGAAGAAGAAGAAGAAGAAGAAGAAGAAGAAGAAGAAGAAGAAGAAGAAGAAGAAGAAGAAGAAGAAGAGGAGGAGGAGGAAGGGGAAGGGGAAGGGGAAGGAGAAGAAGAAGAAGAAGAAGAAGAAGAAGAAGAAGAAGAAGAAGAAGAAGAAGAAGAAGAAGAAGAAGAAGAAGAAGAAGAAGAAGAAGAAGAAGAAGGGAAGGGGAAGGAGAAGAAGAAGAAGAAGAAGAAGAAGAAGAAGAAGAAGAAGAAGAAGAAGAAGAAGAAGAAGAAGAAGAAGAAGAAGAAGAAGAAGAAGAAGAAGAAGAAGAAGAAGAAGAAGAAGGGGAACGGGAAGGAGAAGAAGAAGAAGAAGAAGAAGAAGAAGAAGAAGAAGAAGAAGAAGAAGAAGAAGAAGAAGAAGAAGAAGAAGAAGAAGAAGAAGAAGAAGAAGACCATCCATCTGCACGCACACACACTTTAAAAATTGCTGTCTGATTGCTGTGATATTGACTTGCATAAAACAATGATTGGTATAATTTAGCTATTTTGGTGCTAGGTAGCTTCCAAACATCTGCAAACAATCCAAAGTAGCAAAACTATCAAGCAACAGGGAAATAAGAAGGTCCATGCTGTTCAAATGGGCATAAAGATTTACTGCAAGCTTAAGCTCTCTACAAGAATCTGAACTACTAATGGCCAAAGCAAATTGGAAGTAGATAAGAGTCAAAGGAATTCAAAGTGGGCTGTACTTAGTTCTCTTGTGGGTACAAAGGTACTCATGACTGGTGACACATCTGATCCCTCCTTCAGGATCAGTCTGGTCATCTCCTACAAAAACTGGTTGTAAAGGAGTTTTTTTTTCCATTCCTGGCAGGATTTCTTTATTTCCTTCCTTCTTTCTTTCTTTCTTTCTTTCTTTCTTTCTTTCTTTCTTTCTTTCTTTCTTTCTTTCTTTCTTTCTTTCTTTCTTTCTTTCTTTCTTTCTTTCTTTCTTTCTTCCTTCCTTCCTTCCTTCCTTCCTTCCTTCCTTCCTTCCTTCCTTCCTTCCTTCCTTCCTTCCTTCCTTCCTTCCTTCCTTCCTTCCTTCCTTCCTTCCTTCTTTCTTTCTTTCTTTCTTTCTTTCTTTCTTTCTTTCTTTCTTTCTTTCTTTCTTTCTTTCAGGATTGTTAGTTAACAGAGGTAGCTGAAGCTGGCTGGCACAATGAGATACAAGGCTAGGGAAATAACCATACTGCAGAGAAAGAATCTGGATAATATTTATAGTTAATATTTAGGCCAGTGTAGGTAAGAGTAAGCCAAGCACTCCCCTTTGTTAATGTCTCCTCTTAGTCCAAATAATGACAGATGGACTCATTTGTTTACTGTAGAGCATAAGGTACATTAAAGTTCCTGTGCTTACTATGCAGCTACATTTATTTCTACCCTCGCAAGAGAAGTGAAAGTGGATTTGCTACCAAAGTCACTTTCTGACAGATGGCAGCCATATAAATTGGATTAATAAATTATTTAAAATAAAATAAATACGTGGAATTCCATTTTTCCCTATTTTGTTTGGTTTTATTTTTGTCCCAGTGCCTGATCGAGTTTTTTTCTTTTCTTTTTAAAGTCTCTTCCTGCTCTGTTCCTGATTTTTAGACTAAATCTGCTATTTTCATAAAAAGGTAAAGGTTCCCCCACACATGCATGCTAGTCATTTCCAACTCTAGGGGCCGGTGCTCATCTCCGTTTCAAAGCCGAAGAGCCAGCACTTGTCCGAGGACATCTCCGTGGTCATGTGGCCGGCATGACAAGACGCCAAAGGTGCACGGAACGCTGTTACCTTCCCACCGTAGTGGTCCCTATTTTTCTACTTGCATTTTTATGTGCTTTCGAACTGCTAGGTGGGCAGAAGCTGGGACGCGTAACAGGCGCTCACTCTGTTACGCGTCACTCGGGATTCGACCCACCAAATTGCCAACCTTCCGATCGACAAGCTCAGCGTCCTAACCCACTGAGCCACTGCGTCCCTCTTTCTATTTTCATAACTGAATCCAATCCCCATTTTGTCAATATCTATATAAGACAGCAGAGAATCAGTCTTCCTCTTCCCAAACTGTTTAGATCTTTCTTCCTTAATCCGTGTTTCTTTTTTTTTCCCCAAGAGAAAACAAAATGCTGTTCAATTTTACGTTTTCAAGGAACCATTTTGATGGTCATCTCTCTCTAGCCAACATTCAATTGATGTTGTCACTCTGTCTCAAATGTTCCTTTATCTTCATAACTGTTCAACTATCTCTTCTATGAGGGTTGAATTTGAACAAAAGTTGCCCCAAATAATATTGGCAAATGGTTTTATCCTATGACCAATTGAACAGCTACAATCAACTTAGCCAATTTGTTTCAGAAGCTTCACATTGATGACACAATATAGCTTTGTGGTGCTAACACAAAGCACTTATTTCTTGTGAAGAAGCATTTCAAAATAATTACTCTTTCCCATCCTCTGATAAATAAAAATGGCTATTTTTAACCATATCATTTTAAATTCAGATTTTTTTTAATAAAGAGAAACAGTATGGATGTTCCAGCTAATCAGGTTATTACTAAGGCTTGGAACACTCCAGCTGTACTCAAAAAAGGTGTGAAAAAAATAAAATAAAGTTCAACCTTCTAAAAAAAAGTGAAAAAGAAAAGAAAAGAAAAGTACACCAACCTTTTTCTATTTATAGTTTGTGTGGGTTGGAAATAACATTCATTCAGAGCATCAACCGTGTAGTGATCAAGTTCAAGAAGCAATTCCAAAATTAATATGTTTTTTTGAAAAGCAGAAAAGCAGTAATGGGTTTGTTTGTTTTTTTGAAAAAAATATGCTTAGAATTCTTAGAATGCAATTACAATCTGAAGTACATGTCATCCATTTCAACAGCATCCCCCCACCCTAGATATGCATCTCTAGGATTTGGAATCCTAAGTAGGATGTCTAAAATATAAGAGCTTGTGACAGTATTATTTGTTGAATTATCAGACGTATAACCTATAAACCAGATTCCTGCCTTTCTTGCAGGAATTCTTAGCGGTCTAGGAATTTCCAAATTTTCCTACAAAAATTGGAGTCAGTTGACTGAAAGAGAATGACTAGTTCTCTGTCTATAAGCGGTCAGCTTTGCTCATTAAATCTATTATGTAGTGCTGAAAAGCTTCAGTTGTCAGACAAGGGCACAAAACTAGAAAAAAAAGTGTTCAGATTTTTATTCGGAATTAGTCGTGTTAATGTTTCGTATTCACAGCAGCACAGATAGTTGGAGAATTGTAGTTATTGTGTTATTATACAAAGCAAAAAAGAAACAAAGAAACTAAAACACAGGGAGACAAAGGTGGAACCAAATGAGAAGCACCTGTAGATGTGTAGAAGCAAGGAAGCTGAACAGATATTGGGAATAAACTCTGAAATATAAACTAGAGATAAGGAAGTTAATTGCCATCCAGTAAGTCACATTTGGGAACGCGGTGGCTCAGTGGGTTAGGACGCTGAGCCTGTCGATCAGATGGTCGGCAGTTTGGCAGGTCAAAATCCCGAGTGCCGCGTAGCAGAGTGAGCACCTGTTTCCCGTCCCAGCTTCTGCCAACCTAGCAATTCGAAAGCATGTAAAAATGCAAGTAGAAAAATAGGGACCACTACGGTGGGAAGGTAACAGCGTTCTGTGCGCCTTTGGCGTCTAGTCATGCCGGCCACATGACCACGGAGACGTCCTCGGACAAGCGCTGGCTCTTCGGTTTTGAAATGGAGATGAGCACCGGCCCCTAGAGTCGGAAACGACTAGCACGCATGTGCGGGGGAACCTTTATCTTTACCTTTAAGTCACATTTGATGCCCAAACTGAACAGGTTAGTGAAAGAACAACAGAGAGGTGACATGTGATGGAATGCTAGAAGACAGTATCTGGCAAACAGTAAGAAGAACAGAGGTCAGAAGATGGTTGAAAGGGCCCAGTTTGTCCACACTACTCTGATCTACAGAGCTTTCCTATATTCCTTTATCCTTGTCATCCCCTGAACACTATCAAGCTGGACAAGTGAGCATATAGACATAGACAATAACAATAGAAAAATTTATTTATATTTTATTTTTGTTCAATATTTTTTATTATTTTTTTATAGTCACAAATCCTTAATATTTTATCAGCAACATATTGCCTGGGTTCCAACGTTTAGTTTACTAATACATGTTAATCTCCTTTCTTTCTACCTCATTTTTCTAGCCATTGATAAAATGTTCTAAAGTATTCTGAATCTTCTTTCTCTTTCATTTTCAGAGTCGGTCTGTCCACTTCTGCACAATCTAAAATTTTCTTAATTATCTGGTAGTTCTTCATCCTTCCAATGTTGAACAAATGTGATTCTCGCTGCAGTTAAGGCATGTAACATTAAATATACACATACCTTCTCACAATTTCCTACAATTGTACTGAACAAAAATAATTCTGGCTTAAAATCTATGGGTTTTTTTTAATCATTTTCTCTAACCATATATGTATTCTTGACCGAAATCTTTTGTCCACCAAAGATGATATTATGTGCCTGGTTTTTGTCTACATTTCCAACAATTGCTAGGCATATTTTTAAACATTTTCGCTAACCTCACAGGTGTTAAGTACCATCAACAGCAACAACTTTATTGTCACTTTGAATGTACTCCAATCGGAATACATCAAAATGAAATTTTGTTGCATTCAGCTCTCACCACCTCCGATATACACTCCTTGTTGGTGGCCAGCTCAAGTTTCAGAACGTCCATTTTAGTCTCTAGGGAGTGAACGATGGCAAAGAGGACTCATGGAAATGGAGCGCCATGTGCCTTAGCTCTCAAATTAGCTTATATTCCTGTACGACAACCTCACCTCCTTTCCTTTTTCTGATTTTGTCTCTTCCACATTTTCCTTAAAGAGGCCTTGTTTCTTTTTGCCCCTGGAGCACGCTGCCACCACCACCACCAACTCCTCCAGAAGCCTCTCTCCCTTCCTCTGGGCCTGCTGACAGCCTAACCCAGTTCCTTCGCTCCATACGCCCCTGGACTTCTCCTCCTCTGCCCCCTGCAGAAACAGCCCCAATTTGCAATGGAATCCATCACTGTGACAGCAGTCAGATCTTGCTGCTGGCAGAACAATTTCAAACAGCGCAAACAACTTTAACGGTCTCATCAACACTTCTGAAACAGCTAAAAACTCGCCATACCAGCAAAGATTGTTGGTCGTATGTTAGCTTGGTCCCACTACATTGCTCAAACACATTAAAGCCTTCCTGATCGTGTGGCCTCTATTCCTTACATTCCTCTAAAAACTTTTCACCTTCGAGAGCCAATGGAGCCGCAGCCGATCCGGGCACCGCCATCTTGGATATGTGTTTGTATGTGTTTAACCAACTGTAACTAATACAGCTTTTGTAATATAACAGAGAGCTTCTTTGTGTTCCCTTGGGCGTTTCATTACCGCATAGCATCCTGAAGTTCAACTCTTGCGACAAGACTGAATGCCAGCACTAAGGAGGTTGGGGAATTAGTGTGTAACATGTCTTGTACCTAAGCAAACCTTTACTAGAATTCTGATAGAATTGAACCATGAACAAAACTTGGAAAATCTGATGTTTTAAGGAGAAAGAAGCAGAGGTGGACAGAGGGATGGAATATTTGTCGTGATCGTAGAAAGACAATGGGGACATTTGAGCAGAAATCAAGAGGTGTCTTTGGCTGAGAACTTGAACTAGGTTTTGTTAATAATGTTAGACGGTACGATGGAATAAGGCACATGGATCTGAAAATTAATATATTGACCACCAACATTGTTATGTTTTGCCCGGGGAAATGGAGTGAATTATTGCAAGAAACATAAATTGTAAAAAAAAAAAATAGCCCCCACATCCCCAACCTAGAACAACAGGTACAGAAGGCAAATGTTAACTAAAGATGAGAAATGGGTGGTAATAATTTAGGACCTACAAATTCTGGAGATCAGCAGTAGATAATTAAAAATGGAATGAAGGTGTGTACTTTCCACCATTGGCCTTAAATGAGTTTTTTAAAAATAATATTTTATTAATTTTCCAATTTTATAAAGCAACGTGGTGGCTGGGTTAATCGATAGTTCGATAACATAAAAAAATCTTTAGTGCAAATCTCAAGTTACAGCATCAAATATTTCTTCTCTTTTTCCTTTAACATCTACTGTCTCATATTTAAGCTAATACAGTTCTTATTATATCAACTCAGTAAAAAAATCATTATTACATTTATCAATATATCTTAGATTATACATATCTTAATTACTTTTTACATTCAATCTTCATAAACAATCCATACCCTGTTATTAATTTTCCCCAATTTCTAGTTTCCCATCAATATTCCAATTTAACATTTGATATTTATAATTTTAACGCTTTAGGTAACCAAATTTCTCCTTATCTCAATTCATAACAAAATCTAATATTCAAAATACACATTTTATCTATTTGAATATAGTCTTGTTCTATTTCCTAACAGTTATCTATTTCCCACCATATAAATCATCTACTTAATAATACAATACAATATCTCCTTTAATAAATCAAAACCATTATATACATTGTCTGGGTTAGTCAATAAATCAAACATATTCATAATATTTTTTTTTCTCTTTTAGGTCTAATTTTTAAATATTAAACAGATAGAATCCTTATTTTCAACTAATTTCCAAATATTTTAAATCTAATGACTAAAATTTCCCTTATCTCAACTTCTCCTTTTAACCCTCTAATTAATAGTATGAAATCCCCTCTAATAAATCAAAACCCCAATTTTTTTCAGCCTTATTCTGGCTTTCTTCTTTTGCTAACTAGCCTTCCATATTAGTGCTTTTAAATCGACAAATAGATCTCCCTCTATTATTATATATATTATTTGAAATAAGGGAGACCATTTAATTGCCATTTTTTTGGAAGGACTAGCCCATTTGTATTCATTAAATTGTCTCCCTATTGTTCCAATTCCCCATGATTGCCCTGATATGTTCAATCTGTTCTTCTTCTTTCTCAAATTTCTTCTGATTTATATAGAAAGTCTTTTCCATTTTCAGTGTTGTCACTCCCTTTTCTGGATTTTCCATTAGCTGTATTTGTTGGTCAATTGAGTCCTCTGTGTTAATATTTGATTATTCCACTTCTTCTGTTATCTTCTGCATTGTTAGTTCTTTGGTTGTAGTCAAAATTTGGATTTGTGTATCTAAACTGGCATCTTGTTCTCTTATGTTAGGTCTTATTTTATCGCAAGCTGAAAGAATGGTTTCATGTATTCCTTTCTACATGGAAAGGATATTTTCCTGGTCTTCATCCATATTCTTTTAATAATGTATTAAGTTGAGGACTTTAAAATCAGATGTTAAAAATAATTTTATAACTAGGTATGGGACCTCTCTTTCATGTGTTTATAGATAGTCCTTATAGTAGAAGTTGTTTGTCAAGCAAGATTTTATAGTCCAAGGTATTTCAACATCTCATATAGTGACCAATGTTCTTCAGATAAAGAGATAGGAATCCCCACATATAACTTTGAAAGTCAGTAAAGGTTTATATTCATAATTCAAATAGACTAGTTATGCTGCCTAGATGTTCTCTTTACAGCTGAGTTTCTCACAGGTGGTACCAAGGTTAGAAGAGTCTTATCTAAAGTCTGGGCTTTGAGCCAAGTCTCCTTTAGGAGATAACACATTGTAATACCAGACTTTGCCACAAGATGTCAACGATGCCATTTAAAGTTTTTTAAGTCCAAATTTTTTATAATCCTTTTTCCAATTTTATTTCTTTTTTTTTTGTAGATAAAAATAAAAGTCTCCAATAAAAATAAGATTTTTTTGTCGCCAAGATTCAGGAACAAATAAATCCAATTAGATTAAAGTTGTTCTTTTAGTGCTTTAATTCCCCTGGGTAGTCAGTCACCACTATTCTTAGAGGATGGGACAGAAATTCCCTTCCCTCTCTCCTCACAGGGGGAAAGATACTTTGGGCAGCAATTACAGGGAAAAAAAATACTTAGAATAAAGAGAAGATCGGATCTCACCCAGTTTCATCTGCATTGCTTTAGAAGTGCTTGGTGGTTAGTTTGACTTCGGCTGTCTTCAGCCTAGTAATGAGCCATATTACTATGGTCCGTCTTTCCCCCGCCATTTTGGAGGGCTGCCCCAGATTGAGCGGAAGGGCTGCCGCCCTCCCACAATCAAGCGGAGGTCCCCTCCTTGCTCGTTGCCCCTACAGGGTGACTTTTCACCCTTTCCAGGGTCCCCCAGCGGAACAAAACCAAACGCGGAAGACAGAGATCACCTTTCAGTGTCTGCAGTGGCCATGATGGCAAACCGGAAGTCGACCTTAAATGAATTGGCCTGCTCACCAGGTATCTGAGCCCTGTATGAAAGGCCTTATCTATAAAGTACAGCCTGCTCAGGGAAGGAAGGAAGGAACAAAACAACTGTATTCCCTAAATATTTATTTTTTTTCTAACCGATATCACCCTCTCTCATACTGAACAGAAGCTCCTTCACTTATTTTAGATTTCACCAATTAAAAGGGCTCCTGATCTAAAGTAGAAGGAGCAAAGAAATTACCGGAAAAAAATCCGGCTGTGCTGTGAACTCTTTCCACATTCATTATCCTTCCATATTGTGATCTTCCTGTCTGTCCTCTGCTTCGGAGTACAACTTGCCTTGCATTTCGCTGAATACCGATCTCGTCGGTTGTTTGCAAAATATTTTACAGTAGCACGATGAAAGCATATGGCCCTGATTTTCAAATGGATTCCTGCCCAATCACCTTTTCCACTTGATCAGCTTTGCAAGAACAAACATCTGTTCTATGTCATCCAGTGGACGTATAAAATCCATTTAGGAAGAAAATGATTACCGAGCTATATCAAAGCACTTACGTGCTTGCAAAATGTTATCACTTCATACAGTATAAATGATATAGCGATCTACGTTTCTGTAATACAAAGGGCAGTGATTTTCCTTCCATTAGCTTCTTGTGTCTTTACTTCATAAGTCTATCCCTCCTCCAAGTTTTTCCTCATCCTAAATTGTTAATTATTTTACCTTTATCGAGAATCTACCAGCAGAATTTTACAGTGGAATTTGTTGCAGATGGATGGGATTGTATCTGCTTTTTCATTTACTGTTTATTACACATAAAGTTATTTTCTTTATTGAGCATGCTTGAGAAAGGTCACTCTTGAAGCCGAAATGACAATGTTCCCTCAAAGCAATATGAATGTGGAAATATTTCCTAGAGGTGCAATAAAGAATCTGTGAAATTTGCCAGGCCTCAAAAAACAATATTATTAAAATAATAGTCAATATCTGTCATCCCTTCATCGCTTGCAATGTTCTGGCAATAGCCATATGCCAGGAATGTAATTAATCAGTTGAGATTTAAAAAAAAAAAAAAACCACAAGAGAACGTCACATTTTGTGGGAATGTTTTTACTGCAAAGGTAAATTTTGGAACAACGTGTCAGAAATAAAAAAACCAGATTATGACTTTTCTTTTATTTCTATGCACAGTATAATCACAAGGCATCACTAAAAATGCCAAGGAAAAAAAAACAAGAATGTGATTTCTTACTACAGCAGCATAAGATGCTCAAGGAATAAGAAAAGGCACCTTTTATTGTTTTCTAAAGCATCCAAGAGGTCAGCTGTGAGCTCCATTGCTGCAGATGATGCTGTTTCTTCTTCTTCTTCATCATCTTCTTCTTCTTCTTCTTCTTCTTCTTCTTCTTCTTCTTCTTCTTCTTCTTCTTCTTTCTCCTCCTCCTCCTCCTCCTCCTCCTCCTCCTCCTCCTCCTCTTCTTCTTCTTCTTCTTCTTTCCTCCTCCTCCTCCTCACCTCCTCCTCCTCCTCTCCTCCTCCTCCTCTCTTCTTCTTCTTCTTCTTCTTCCTCCTCCATCCTCCTCCCTCCTCCTCCTCTTCTTCTTCTTCTTCTTCTTCTTCTTCTTCTTCTTCTTCTTCTTCTTCTTCTTCTTCTTTCTCCTCCTCCTCCTCCTCTTCCTCCTCCTCCTCCTCCTCCTCCTCTTCTTCTTC
>NC_138206.1:118515189-118556742 GCF_964194415.1 Vipera berus | reverse complement strand
GAAGGATGGAAGGCTGAGTCAACCTTGAGCCTGGTGGGACTCGAACCTGCACTAATTGCAGGCAGCTGGTGTTACTTAAGGAGGCATTAGCCCACTGCTCCACCAAAGCAATGAGATGGACACACACCCACACTGAAGCCAAATGACCAAGAAGACACCCTTGAAATATAAAGAACATTCGTGGAAGATTTAAAAGCTCTAAACGTCACATGGGAAGACTTTGAATTATTCACCCAAGACTGAAAATGCTGGAATCCCTTGTTGCCCGATATGCTACATAACATAGAACATGGAACAATAGAATTGGAAGGGACCTTGGTGGTCTTCTAGTCCAACCCCCTGCTCAAGAAGGAGACCCTACACCATTTCAGAAAAATGGTTGTTCAGTCTCTTTTTGAAAGCCTCCAGTAATGGAGCACCCACAACTTCTAAAGGTAAGCTGTTCTAGTGGTGGATTGCTTTAACCAAGGATCTTCAAGTTTGGCCGTTTTATGACTTGCGGACTTCAACTCCCAGAATTCCTCAGACTGTGTGCCTGGTTGAGGAATTCTGGGAGTTGAAGTCCTCAAGTCATAAAAGGCCCATGTTTGAAGGCCCCTGGCTTTAACCCTTAGGACATTTCTCCTTAAGTGCCATGTTGCTTCTCTCCTTGATTATTTCCATCTATTATTTCTTATCTTGGCTTTTGGTGCTTTGGAAAACAGTTTGAATCATGGGAAGAACTAATGCTAATGCTAAAACACATCTTGAGGAGCCCACATTGCTTTGAATTGGGGTGACAGGAAGTAGCAAAAATTATGTATCTTTCAACCAAAAGGTTACTCCTGACCAAAGAACTGGTTAATGTAACACGAATGGCCCATGTTGTACTATCTACTACGCCACTGTATTTATTCATTCCACCTCTCGCTGTCCTAAAATCAACTTCAGATAAGTTCTTAATCCATTTCATCCTTGGAGGG
This sequence comes from Vipera berus, assembly GCF_964194415.1. Taxonomy (NCBI): domain Eukaryota; kingdom Metazoa; phylum Chordata; class Lepidosauria; order Squamata; family Viperidae; genus Vipera; species Vipera berus. Next base: position 118,555,780 of record NC_138206.1, on the reverse strand, counting down.
AGGAGCACCGGCAGAATGCATAGAAAGTGGAAAAAATAATTACACATTTGAAGGTCATTTACTTCATCTGCTGACTCTGCCTTAAGACTGAATTCTTGGCAATAGGAAATAAAAGGAACTAAGCACTAAATTGGGATTTGGGTGGATTAAGAAAAGTAGAATTGCTGTTTATTTTTAAAATGCAATCTGGGGTGCCAGAGAATTGTGCAAAGAGCCAATGTGGGGCTTAGGAGTTTTTTGTTGTTGTTGTTTTCTTTTGAAACAGGAAATATTTTTGACAAGATTGGGAAGGAAAGAAAAAACAGAACTTGGTAGAAAGTGTAAGTTCAACAGAGATCGCTAGATCTCGTGGAGTGAAGAGGGCAGCTGGGTTGTAAAAAGGTGAGCTGCTGTGGCTGTAGAAAAATAAAGCTGGTTTTTCAAGTTCATGAAGAGATCAATGTCATATCCTTTGGCTAATAAAAAAAATATTCAGGACCTTTGCTTTCAAAAAGAAAAAAAATCTAGCTTTCCCTTCTGCAACTCCATCTGGAATACTTTCTCTCATTCTTTTGTTCCATTTACGTCCTGGGGTAATTTATTTTGATTCTCTGGCTACTCTTCCAGTTTCTTTAGCATGTATTTCTAGAGCTACTCTATCTGTGCTATAAAATCTGGTTGCCCAGAGGTGGCAGAAAGGAGCCAAACACATTTGTTCCTCTTTGTTGCCATCTAGTGATTGAAAATGTTTCAAAGCATTTTCTAGCCCTACTTTAACCTCTGAGCTTGCTTGTATTGCATATTACAATACAATAGTCCTTCGGGAGAAGGGCGGTATACAAATTTAATAAATAAATAAATAAATAAATATTAGAAGAGAATAGAGCTGGAAGGGACCTTGGAGATCTTCTAGTCCAGCCCCCTGCTGAAGGCAGTCAGCTTATGTTCCAAAGCACCAGAAGGCAGGACAAAAAGCAATGGATGGAAATTAATCAAAGAGGGAAGCAACCTAGAACTAAGGAGAAATTTCCCGACAGTGAGAACAATTAACCAGTGGAACAATCTGCCTCCAGAAGTGGTGAATGCTCCAACACTGGAAGTTTTTAAGAAGAGACCGGACAGCCATTTGTCTGAAATGGTATTTCCCGTCTGAGCAGGGGGTTGGACTAGAAGACCTCCAAGGTCCCTTCCAACTTTGTTGTTGTTGTTGTTGTTGTTGTTGTTGTTATTAAACCAAGAAGAAAAGAAGTCCAGTTGTGAGGTGACACATCTTATTTCTACATCCCGATGATGCATCGTCATGTCTCATTGTCATTGTTCATAAACGGAACTAAAGTTGCAACATTTAGTATTCTTTTTTTTTTTAAAAAAAAAAGATTATTTGGTGTATTTTGCAGCTTTGAAGCAGATCTATTTGCAAGACTTTGAACTGAATCGAAGTGAATTGTATCAAGCCATTCCTTTAAAATTTGCCACAGCTGGACTGAATAGTGCATTGATTTATAATCGCTGCTCTCTGTCTCTGTCTCTGTCTCTGTCTCTGTCTCTCTCTCTCTCTCTCTCTCTCTCTCTCTCTCTCTCTCTCTCTCTCTCTCCCTTTTTAAAATATACAATATAGTAATGCAACAGAAGGGGGAAGACAATCAACATCTGTTCAACAGCTGTCTGGTACACCAACAGATTCAGAAGCTACATTTAGCTTTATAGAAATAGCATTTCTTTAAAAACAAGGTAAGACTGTTGCAGGAACGATGCTGTTATAGCACAGTCGTAAACAAGCTTACTTTTTCTCATTGTCATTACTAGTGTTGATATGGCCAGCCCTAGACTTACAAGAATTAGGAATAACTCTTTATTTGTAGGTCTGATCTAGAAAGGCCTGTTTAATATTAACTTTGCATTCAAATATTGTAATACAAGATTACTGTATGCAAGCAAAGTTGATATGTTCTCTATATCAGAGGTCCCCAACCTTTTGGGCACCAGGGACCGGTTCCATGGAGAGTGGTTTTTCTGCGGCCTGAAGGGTGTGTGGTTTTGTGTACATCTGATCTATGGTTTAAAAAAAGGAGCAGGGGAAAAAACCATAACTATTCATTTGTACACAGAAATAATTTTAGATACTATTAATAAATAATTACGATATTGCCTGTGAAAGCTTCAAATTGCTGTGTGACGTTTACAGTTTTACAAAAGTAAAACATGTTTATGTGACATAGATGAGTTAAATAATAATAATAATAATAATAATAATAATAATAATAATAATAATAATAATAATAATAATAATAATAATAATGATGATGATGATGATGATGATGATGATGATGATGATGATGATGATGATGATGTCATTTAGTCCAACCCCCTGCTCGGGCAGGAAACTCTATACCATTTCAGACAAATGGCTGTCCAGTCTCTTCTTAAAATCTTCCAGTGTTGGAGCATTCACCACTTCCAGAGGCAGATTATTCCACTGGTTAATTGTTCTGTCAGGAAATTTCTCCTTAGTTCCAGGTTGCTTCTCTCCTTGATTAGTTTCCATCCGTTGCTTCTTGTCCTCCCTTCAGGCACTCTGGATAATAGCTTGACCCCCTCTTCTTTGTGGCAGCCCCTGAGATATTGGAACACTGCTTTCATGTCACCCCTCACCCTTCTCTTCATTAAACTAGACAGTAAAGTGTCTCCTTCCAAAACTGTCTTATACGGGACAGGCTGAAAAAATAAATTGCTGTTTTGAAACAGCAAATACTGGGATCTACTCTCTTCTATTCATGCCATTTTTCCTATGCTTATTCCTGCTGGAATTCTAGATAACAAATTATGCAAGATATAAAGATGTACAGATTTAGATTGAAAGATAGGGCTGGCATTCCTCAGAATTGCTTCAAGGGAAATCAGAAAAGACTTTTTGAGGGTATGTGTATGTCCTTGTAGAGTATGCATGTTGTGCATGAGTGTGCAAGAACAGAATTAAAGCTATGGTACTTCATTTTGTCTTTAAGATAGTTAGGAAAGTAACCACACTTTCCTCTTCAACTTTGAATGGTACAGTCTGATCTTCCATTCCTTTTAAACTGCACTTATCTAAGAAGTTGTTCTTTATTTTAAGCATCTTGTGACCTGGCTTTCAGTCTTCTGAAAGGTTGCATGAAATGGATATTGCCATGTGCACTGCTTTCTCTTTAGACATTACCCTTGGCCTTTCTGAAGGTCCGGGCTACTGAAAGATTCAGCCATCGTGATTTATATATATATATATATATATATATATATATATATATATATATATATATATATATATATATATATATATATATATATATATATATATATATATATATATATATATATATATATATATATATATATATATATATATATATATATATATATATATATATATATATATATATATATATATATATATATATATACATATATATATATATATATAACTCTGAGAGAACGGGAAGGGCAGATTACGGCTTTGTGCTGGGATGTTTGTGTCATATTTTATAATTCCTTGCAAGATAGAGGGAGAGGGAGAGGAAGCAGGAGAAGGAGAAGACAGAGGAGGAGGAGAAGGTGAAGGAGAAAGAGGAGGAGAAGGAGAGGGAGAGAGAGAGAGAAGGAGAAGGAGATGAAGAGGAGAAAGAGAAAGAGGAGAAAGAGAGAGGAATTGTCCTAAAACTCATTTCAGGGGGAGATAAAACGCTAGTTGTCGTTGGAAGATGTTGAGAAGAGTGGAGATGGGTAGGCAAGTAGAAGGACAGCAAGAAGACCAAGCTATGTGTATAGAAAGGTCTTTTTCATCAATGGAGGATGCTAAGAAGAAAAAGAAGCACTTCCAAACCAGTTGCTTTTATGGGCATGATGTTTAATTGGTTTTTAATGGTTTTTTAATTTTTGTATCTGATTTTTATTGTGTATTGCCCTGTTCACCGCCCTGAGTCCTTCGGGAGAAGGGCGGTATAGAAATCAAATTATTAAATTAAATTAAATTAAATGCTCTCTAATTTAGCAGAAAACCCATGCATTCCCCAAGCCGAATGGAACCAGTTTTCCATTGGTACAATATTTCTGCTCCTTTGTTTCAATTGTCTGATGGATTGATGAGCATCCTCACTGACTTTTGGAAAGAAAGAAGCCTTCCTGGTCGTTCCATGGTTAGAATGCAGTATTGCAGAATAACTCTGCTCACAGGCAGGAGTTCGATTTTGACCATCTCAAGGTTGACTTAGCTTTCCGTCCTTCGAAGAACAGTAAAATGAGGACCCAGATTGTTGGGGGCAAAATGCTGACTCTATCAATCACTTAGAGAGTGCTGTAAAGCCAGGGCTTTTTTTTTCTCATAGAACGCTCAGAACGGAGTTTCGGCACCTTTTTTGGATGGAACCTTGTAGGATAGGCAAGGCGGGTTGTATGACATGTGTGAGTTCCGGCACCTTTTTCTTATACAAAAAAAGCACTGTGTAAAGCACTATGAAGCAGAATATAAGTCTGAGTGCTAATGCTATTTCTATAAAAAAGAAAAAAAGGGGGGGGAAACATTCCCACTGCCAGGAGTTTGGTCCCAACTGGCTCAAGGTTGACTCAGCCTTCCATCCTTCCAAGGTCGGTAAAATGAGGACCCAGACTGTTGGGGGGCCAAAGGCTGACTCTGTAAATTGCTTAGAGAGTGTCATAAAGCACTGTGAAGAGGTATTTAAGTCTAAGTGCTATTGCTATTTTCACATTTCACGTTGCGCTCAGGATTCAGTTCAAGTGACTTTATTAAGAATTCTTCATAAGTTTCGTGCAAATACTGGCTTTTATTTAACTTCTCTCTCTCTCTCTCTCTCTCTCTCTCTCTCTCTCTCTCTCTCTCTCTCTCTCTCTCTCTCTCTCTCTCTCTCTCTCTCTCTCTTTAAAGTTCTCTCTGGAGCAATGTTCAGAGGTAGACTTCCTGCTATTTTATTTCCTACAAAAGTGTCAGTCAAATGTGCTGAAATGGCATCGGTAAATCCAGGGCTTTTTTTCTCATAGAACGCTCAGAACGGAGTTCCGGCACCTTTTTTGGATGGAACCTTGTAGGGTAGGCAAGGTGGGTTGTATGACATGTGTGTGTCCCGGCACCTTTTTCTTTTACAAAAAAAGCACTGGGTAAATCTAACACCAATTTCTCCACAAATGTCATGGTTTCCACATTGGATGAAAGAGGGTAAAATTCTTCCTCTCTGCTGCTTTCTCGCCATTCACTTCTCTCTTTGGTTTACTATTTGTAAAAAGGAGAAGCTCTTTGATTTTGCAAACAACAGTATTTCTCTTTCATTGTGGCCATTTTTTTCCCATCACAGTCTCTGCTTTCTAGGCACTTGCCTTTTTGTGAGCAAGCCATTGTCACCAATCAGCACTGGAGCTTTGTGTATGTTGTCAACAGTCGCATTCAGGCATCAGGAGAAGTTTGCATTGTTCTGAAGGGACTCGTTACAGAATGTATATGTGGGTGAGGCCTAACAGGAGAAACTTGCCTAGGAAAAACCATCAAAAAGAAGGATCCTGAAGAGGATGGGATTACATTGAATTGCCTTTTTTCTGCTTTTCACTTCCTTCCCAGCACAATGTGGAGAGCTATTTTAGCATATCACTAATTTATTATAGGAGTAGGAGCTGAAATATTGTATGCTTAATGTGAATACCATGGAAATACCAAGGAATGAGCATTGGATTTAGGCCGGGCGTTTACTAGGTCCAGTAGATAAGGTGGCCATACCAAGAAAGTGACACCACAAGATTCCAGCCATGTTACTTCACTGTTTTAAGATACTACAGGTTAACAGAATCTTGGAAACCTATCCAAAATCTGTACCAACGCTTTTGAAGGTCAATGTCAAAGCAGGGCTGTTCTTTTTTTTGTTTTATGTTTTCTACTTTCCCAAGGCTGAGTAACTTTAATCGGTCCCAAGTCCTTCTTAATGTGAAAAGTTCCTCTTACCAATCCAATAATTACTTCCATTGGCCATGGCAGCCAATGGCAAGCTGAAATCCAAAGTAGGTGAATTGTAACTCCTTGAATTAGAATAGATCCAGAAATTTAATGATAAATTTAATCCCCATGGTTACCTTGTGGGTTCTGAAATTATTCTGTACTAGGTTTTGGCTTCATTGAATTTCTTTTTGATTTCTTAATGTGGAGGTGTTTCCAACGCAACCTAACCCAACCCAACCTAACCCAACCCAACCCAACCCATTAATGTCTTATAGTGCAGGCGATCAAAACTGGACATGGACGGAGGAAAGTCCTGTAAGTCTACAACAGGTAAAAAATCAGCAGGAAACTCCAGACTAACTTGATTAAATGGTAAAAGCTTTTGTGAGCTACAGCTTAAGTCATGAAAGGGAACGCATTCCAGACTCACTCCAATCAGCTGAAGCACAATGGACTCACTCCATCAGATGCAATCAGACTCCATTACAGCTGAAGATGCTTGTGCCATTTTAGGAACATTTGTTAATCTGGAAATTTTTTTGGGGGGGGGGAAACAACCACCCGCTTCTCCTGAATTTTTAATACTTGAGGTAGCATTCTGACGAAAGTACTGATCCAATTAAAATTGCATTTTTGCTAACCTTTCATTAATCAGAGAAAGGAACTGCAAATGATCAGTCTATATTCCGATTGTCTTGGATTGAAGCCTAAAAAAATAACCAAAAAAATAAAAAATCATCCCTCTATCCGTTTCAATAACCTGGAACCCACATTTTTTACTTGCTGATATGCTCCCCACTGAAAACTTTCCAGTTTACTGAAACAAAATAATGAATTAATTAACTAATTGCAACTGATCTCTGAGAGAAGAACCCCTCATTTTAACAAATCTGCTCTAGAGCTCAGGGTGGGCCCTGAAAAAAATAATTATTATAATTTATATCATTATAAACTTCAGTTGTATCATGAAATTGCTAAGGATGGGATTCATTAAAAATTTTAGTAATATTCCCCATGGTTTAAGCAGTGTTTCCTATTACTCCTTGTATGAATCATTTAAGGATTACAAGAGAATGTATGTCTTTTATTGTCTTAATAATGGTTTGGGTATTGTTCACATTGTTTCACACATGGTTTTGTCCCTATAAAATTGTCCAATTGTTATTTTTCAACAGTTAATTTATGACTTCTGGATTTTGTTTCTCCTGACATCCCTGTTTATTCTTTTCCTTCCTCTGTTATGGACTTCTCTCTTTATATTTTGAATCACAAAATGTGGTTTATTGACTATCAGATTTCTTTGTGGTTAAGAGGTTGTCAGTCCAAAGTCTTGTCAGTTTCTCAGCAAGGAAACTCTGAACAACAACAACAACAACAAACTATCAGTGGGAAAGAAAGCATGAAATAAATACATGCAAGTTTATTTACGGAACAAACAAACATGATTTGGAGATATTTGTATCTGTCTTGACAATTGCTAGATATAAAAAGATCAAGACTCAGAGCTAAAATGCTATCTAATCAATCATGTGTAATAGCTTTCCCTACATTAAAATATATTTAAATGCTACTGTTTTCCTTCACCTTAGATTTAGCAAAGATAATGATTTGATTCTGGAACAACATCATCTTTCTTTGTGTAGGAAAATACTTTATGGAGCGCTTTAAGAATAATTGTGGTATTTTAATTCAAGTTCCTTCATCAGGTCTGTTTTTTGTCCCCTGACACATCCTATTGTTATTCTTGATGTTGTATTTGTTGTTGTTGTTAGATCAGGTTGAGTAAACTAAGGGGTGAAAATCTAAATCAGATTTTTTTTTTAAAAAAATCAATAATTCTGTATATTTATATTTGCTTAAAGCTTAATAGTGATTTTTTTAGTCTTTTGGAGTGATTTAGTGCATAACTGAATATATATTATTATTATTAATAATAATAATATATTATATTATAATATAATATTAATAATTAATACTTATATATTAATATTAATAATTAATAATATTATATTGATATTGATATTGATATTGATATTGATATTGATATTGATATTGACATTGACATTGATATTGATATTGATAATAATAATAATAATAATAATAATAATAATAATAATAATAATAATAATTAATAATAATAATAATATACCAGAAAATCAATAGCTTTCCTGATACTTTTTTAAAAAAATCATTTGCTCGTTTACGCTTTGTTATTTTACTTTTCTGTATATATTTCTCGAAAACAGGAAATAAAATACTTAATTACCGTACCTTAATTTAGTAAAGCATGAGTTATGATAGAACGGATGAATGATAATTAATGAATAATTTGTTAATAGAAGAAATGGCGGAACGTGTTGGAAATTTGAAGTAATTATATGTAAAAAAGCATTACCCACTCTAATTTAAGTCTTTGGTTGAAAATATTTACAAATATTTCTCCAAAATTAAATTTGAACGGAATTGGGTCATACATGCCTCGGAAAATATTTTCCGCTGCGATATTTAAAGACAGATTCATAAAATATTGCCTGAACAAGTTAAGTTCAATGGGATTTATTAATGGTTTAATGAGAGAGATGTTATCTGTGATTATTCTATAGAAATTAATTACTCTATTGCCTGTGCTTCTCAAATTGGAGGCTATGCCCTAAAGTGAGAGTGTAGTAAATTGCTCGTATAAATTTCACGTAAAATATAAATTTCTATATGCTAAAAATAATATTTCCCAATTAATTCTTTTTTTCCCCAGTAGACTAAATTTCAGATCTTTGAAGAGATATTCAGATATTTCTTCTACCACTTGGACACTTCCTCCTCAAATTAGGAAATTTAAGAATTTTCTGTTGCTTATTTCCTGTTATCATGCTCTACTGGGACTAAAATGGGGTACACATCTACTTTTGTAGCACTTGTTTCCCTGGATGAGATAATTTTGCTTAGAAACAATTTTGCTGGGGGGGGGTGAGCAGAGCACTTTAAACGATACAAGTAGTTATTTGCCACATATCTGGCATTGATTAATGCTTGTTATTTTAACATAGGCATCCTTGCTCTTTCTTTCATTTTCAAGGTTTCCTACAATGACATTTTAAAGAAGGAGGAACAACTAGAAATCAGCCTGTGTGATTAAGGTATTTGTTTTTCTTCCTGGTTCAGAAAGGAGAAAAACAAATTGCAAAATTGTTGGGTGTTCTGTGTGTGTATATGTGTGTGTGTGTGTGTGTGTATGTGTGTGTGTGTTAGCAATCTAAAAAACTGTACACAAATATGAGCTGTCACTGTTGTGACTACTGCCTGTCGATGGCCTTCGGTTAGGCTGAAACAGGAAATAAAGATTTGTCCCATGTTTGGGGCCTAGCAAGGCAATCTAAATAGTTAACAAGGCACGATTTTTTCTCCATAGGAACCTGGAATGTAAGATCCATGAATCAAGGAACGCTGGACGTGGTCAAACAAGAGATGACAAGACTGAACATCAACATCTTAGGTATCAGCGAACTAAAATGGACAGGAATGGGTGAATTTAATTCAGATGACCATCAGGTATAGTACTGCGGGCAAGAATCCCTCAGAAGAAATGGAGTAGCCTTCATAGTCAATAAAAGAATAGGAAAAGCAATACTGGGATACAATCCTCAAAATGACAGAATGATCTCAGTTCAAATCCAAAGCAAACCATTCAATATCACAGTAGTCCAAGTCTATGTCCCAACCACCAGTGCTGAAGAGGATGAAATTGACTGGTTCTATGAAGCCCCACAGCACCTTATAGAACTAACACCCAAAAATGATGTCCTTATCATCATGGGGGATTGGAATGCTAAAGTAGGAAGCCAAAAGATAACTGGAATTACAGGCAAGTTTGGCCTTGGAGTACAAAATGAAGCAGGGCACAGGCTGATAGAATTTTGTCAAGAGAATACGATGGTCATAGCAAACACTCTTTTCCAACAACCCAAGAGACGGCTCTACACATGGACATCACCAGACGGTCAACACAGAAATCAGATTGACTATATGCTCTGCAGCCAAAGATGGAGAAGCTCTATACAGTCAGTAAAAACAAGACCAGGAGCTGACTGTGGCTCAGACCATGAGCTTCTCATTGCAAAGTTTAGGCTTAAACTGAAGAAAGTAGGGAAAAGCACTAGGCCACTCAGGTATGAATTAAATCATATCCCTGTTGAATATACAGTAGAGGTGACAAATAGTTTTAAGGAATTAGAGCTGATAGACAGAGTCCCTGAAGAACTATGGACAGAGGTTCGCAACATTGTACAACAGGTAGCAACCAAAACCATCCCAAAGAAAAAGAAATGCAAGAAAGCAAAATGGCTGTCTGAGGAAGCTTTGCAAATAGCTGAGGAAAGGAGGGAAGTGAAAGGCAAGGGAGAAAAAGAAAGATATGCCCAATTGAATGCAGAATTCCAGAGAATAGCTAGAAGAGATAAGAATGCCTTCTTAAATGAACAGTGCAAAGAAATAGAAGAAAACAATAGAAAAGGGAGGACCAGAGATCTTTGCAAGAAAATTGGAGAGATGAAGGGAACGTTTCATGCAAAGATGGGCATGATAAAGGACCAAAATGGCAGGGACCTAACAGAGGCAGAAGAGATTAAGAAGAGGTGGCAAAATTACACAGAAGAATTATACAAGAATGAGCTTAACGTCCCTGACAATCACAATGAGGTGGTCACTGGTCACTGACCTCGAGCCAGACATCCTAGAATGTGAAGTGAGGTGGGCCTTAGAAAAGCTGAGCAACAATAAAGCTAGTGGAGGTGACAGTATTCCAGCTGAGATATTCAAAATCTTAAAAGATGATGCAGTAAAAGTGCTACACTCAATTTGCCAGCAAATCTGGAAAACTCAACAGTGGACACAGGATTGGAAAAGATCAGTTTACATTCCAATTCCAAAGAAAGGCAGTGCCAAAGAATGTTCAACTATCGCACCATTGCACTCATTTCACATGCTAGTAAAGTCATGCTTAAAATCCTACAAGCTAGACTCCAGCAGTATGTGGATCGAGAACTATCAGAAGTACAGGCAGGATTTCGAAGAGGCAGAGGAACTAGAGATCAAATTGCCAATATACGCTGGATCATAGAGAAAGCTAGAGAGTTCCAGAAAAACATCTACTTCTGCTTCATTGACTATGCTAAAGCCTTTGATTGTGTGGATCATAACAAACTTTGGCAAGTTCTTAAAGAGATGGGCGTACCAGACCATCTTATTTATCTCTTGAGAAACCTATATGTGGGCCAAGAAGCAACAGTGAGAACTGGACACGGAACCACTGATTGGTTCAAAATTGGGAAAGGAGTCCGGCAAGGCTGTATACTGTTGCCTTGCCTATTTAACTTATATGCAGAGCACATCATGAGAAAGTCAGGGCTAGATGAATCAAAAGTTGGAATTAAGATTGCTGGAAGAAACATCAACAACCTAAGATATGCAGATGATACCACTCTAATGGCAGAAAGTGAAGAGGAACTAAAGAGCCTCTTGTTGCAGGTGAAGAAGGAAAGTGCAAAACTTGGGTTGAAACTTAACATTAAAAAACTAAGATCATGGCATCCGGCCCTCTCAATTCCTGGCAAATAGATGGGGAAGAAATTGAGGTAGTGACAGATTTTATTTTCCTGGGCTCCAAGATCACTGGAGATGGGGACTGTAGCCAAGAAATTAAAAGACGCTTGCTCCTCGGGAGGAAAGCCATGGCAAATCTAGACAGCACACTAAAAACCAGAGACATCACCCTGTCAGCAAAAGTGCGTATAGTCAAGGCTATGGTCTTCCCAGTTGTAATGTATGGCAGTGAAAGTTGGACCATAAAAAAGGCTGAGCGCCAAAGAATTGAGGCCTTTGAACTGTGGTGCTGGAGAAGACTCCTGCGAGTCCCTTGGACTGCAAGGCGATCAAACCGGTCAGTCCTAGAGGAGATCAACCCTGACTGCTCTTTAGAAGGCCAGATCCTGAAGCTAAAACTCAAATCCTTTGGCCACCTAATGAGAAGGAAGGATTCACTGGAGAAGAGCCTAATGCTGGGAAAGATTGAGGGCAAAAGAAGAAGGGGACGACAGAGAATGAGGTGGCTGGACGGAGTCATCTGAAGCAGTAGGCCTGAGCTTAAATGGACTCCAGAAGATGGTAGAGGACAGGAAGGCCTGGAGGAACATTGTCCATAGGGTCGCGATGGGTCGGACACGACTTCGCAACTAACAACAACAACAACAACATGCACATCATTTGTAAATTACACCTGGGCTTGTCCCATGTAAGCTTTGCCTCAAGAAGGCCTGCAAATAGCTTGCATGAAACCTTTAAAGCTATGCTTTTCAATAGCTTTATTTTTAAACCAGAAATGTGAAGGGAAGCAGAATAAATGAAGAAAACTGAAGCCATCCTAGATGTTCCTTTAATAACCTCAAGGTTTTTTTCATTTATAAAAATGCAGATGCTTTTTCAGATGTCAATAGAAAGACAAGTAGAAATCATTTACAGACTTTGAACAGTGATTGGGGGCAGACCTCTTGGTTTCTTCACTGGCTTTGCAATACTGATTATTACTCAAGGTTTTGTGCCCCAAAGATAGTATTATATTATTTTGTCTAATCAGGTTTTGCAACTCATTTAGAGGGATTTTTTTTAATCGGGGATAGAAAACTCTTATTGTCAGTTATCCTAGGAAAAAGGGATGACCAGCCTCTGATTTATCTCAGTTCACAGAAAGATGGCATATGCATAGATATAGACACAGATATAGATAGGGGTGCATGTAGATCAACAAATAGATGCTTGATTGATATCATGGATCAAATCAAGCTGATGCTTATAAAAGCTAACATTTTTCTGAATCAAAACGCAGCCTGCTTTGCTCATAATACATTCTTCATAACATTTAAACTCTTTTTTTATCATATGGGATGATGAATAGATGGGGTGGTCCTTTCAAAAACCATTGGATCAAAGATGACAAGACCAAAGAAACTCTTGTCACTTGAAGGAGCAGTTGGCGGATAAAGTCAGGGTAACATCTGCAGTATTTCCTCAATAATCACAGTATCGATTAGCTGTATGAGTGCTTGAAACTCTTGATCTCCTGTATAAAACTGTACAATTTCCTAGAAGCTCTACAGAGTTGCATGCTGTAGGTCAAAAATTGTAGATTTTCAATTTATCAAAAGGAACCCAATAGCTTAAAAGGATGGTCAAGGATTCAATGAAGAATGAAGATGTAGTTGTCCCATAATAGTCTTTCTTTGTCTCTATGGTGATATTGTTCAATTCCCAGGGTGTGATCTCTTCTTCCTACAATACATACACCCACAACCACACAATCACACCCACAAAACTTTCCAGCATGCTAAAATTCAAATCCAGAGGCAAATCCCAACTTGACTGATTTAAAAGTCACCCCCAATCTCTCCATTCTGCATCCATCTTGTATTTTATTCTGAGTTTGAAGACATCATTATTTTCAATTATAAACATGCCTAAACTTAGTTACTGGAAAATGAGACCTTTTCATTTTAATGGAACTCATTTCTTACTAACCCTTTGGAGGAAATTAATAAACGATGAGTGACTAAGAATATAGAACTGCCTACAATAGCACATGTAATAAATGTATTTATAAACACAGTGACATAACAAACAGCAGTGTAATGGCTTGCTGAGCCTTTTATCAGCAGAAGGAGGAGGAAGGAGGAGGAGGAGAAAGGAGGAGAAGGAGAAGAAGAAGAAGCAGAAGCAGAAGCAGCAGCAGCAGCAACAGAAGGAGAAGAAGAAGAAGAAGAAGAAGAAGAAGAAGAAGAAGAAGAAGAAGAAGAAGAAGAAGAAGAAGAAGAAGAAGAAGAAGAAGAAGAAGAAGAAGAAGAAGTTGAAGAAGAAGAAGAAGAAGAAGAAGAGGAAGAGGAAGAAGAAGAAGAAGAAGAAGAAGAAGAAGAAGAAGAAGAAGAAGAAGAAGAAGAAGAAGAAGAAGAAGAAGAAGAAAAAGAAGAAGAAGAAGAAGAAGAAGAAGAAGAAGAGGAAGAGGAAGAAGAAGAAGAAGAAGAAGAAGAAGAAGAAGAAGAAGAAGAAGAAGAAGAAGAAGAAGAAGAAGAAGAAGAAGAAGAAGAAGAAGAAGAAGACTCCTTCACTTTGTGTTGAGGCCAGTTTGAGGTACCAGAGGCTTTGTTCATACAACAGTACTAGTGTAATACTGCAATAATGAATGCAATAATGTCTCAATGAAGATCAAGAAGGATGAGTTAAAGGCGGACAATGAATGCTCCATGTGCTCTTGCTTTTAGTACTTTCTTTAAATAGCTTTATCATTTTCCATTTAAACTAAGTCAAATGTGCGGGTAATAAATAATAAAAAAAGACATCCCAGACATCATTATGGAAGTGAAACTGGTCAGGTTGGTGGGAAAAGTTGTCATTGCAAGCGCGGCAGTGTTGAGAAAGATGGCATTGAATGTGGAATAAAACGACTTCCCTATACTAAAATATACCATAGACATTTTAATGGGAGGACAGATGGCGTTTGCAAGATCTAGACTCTTTGAAAATAAATGACTGGGCAGCCTTCCAAGTGGTGTCAGTAGGCTCGACTTAAAAGGCTTCATGTGGTGGCGCTAAAGGAGGTTGTGACAAGCATTTTAGCAGAAGGTGCAGTTTTAGAATATGGGAAGAAGAAAAAAAAACATATCTGGAAATGTCAACTTCCAACAAATGATAGACAACTTTTGGGATCAAATTCCAGCCCGGTTGCTGCATGCAGCTTAATGTTTCTAAATATGTAAATCGATGTGAGCAGAGGAAAAGGGCGGGTGACACGCAGAACTTGTTGATTTTGCCAAAGTCTCATTCTGACTGTTGTGACATTTATAGGACAATAATTCGGAGTGCAAGGAGAGAGTTATTTCCCAAGTCTAACTCTGACCCTCGGCTTTCCTTTTACATCATCTTTGGTTTCTTTTCTTGTTTTGTTTTGTTTCGAAATTTATTTTTGGACCTGTACAGATGCACACCTTTTACTCATAATTGTGGGTAATTGCCTTGAATGACCCCTAAGTTGTGTTTCATTATTATTTTTTTGACAGACAAGAATAAAATTACTTGCATGCTTCTTTATCTACAGAGTGCCTGTTGTGATTCAGGGTCAGCCTGTGGGTTCGGCAGTTGGGTCGGATGACTCAGAGGAGGAGGAGGAGGGGGGTGTTGAAGAGCTTGCTGAGGGGGTTGGAGAGCTTGATGAGAGCCCTCAGCCAGGCCCCTCCCACTTGGTCACCACGGAGACCCAGCTGTGTGAGCCTGACACTGTGGATGAAGATGACCCACAGCTGGCCCTGTTCAAGGATGCCCGACACAGGAGGCAGTCAATTAGGAGTAAACAGAGGAAGGCAATGGGGCTTCTCGGAAGGAGGCAGAGAGAAGCCACGCCCTGAACTCTATATAAGGGGAATGTGTGGGAGGGCTGGTTTGCTGAAGGCAACCACTCGGATGGTTCATGTTTCTTTAAGCTTCTGTTTCTTGGTTCGTGTCTTGTTTTTGTTGCAATAAATTTGGCAAGCGTATTCCAGCCTCTTGCCGTTTGTGGAGGGGTTGTCCCTGCCTTTTCTGCAGGGCCGGTAGCAGGCTGGTACAGAACAGTGCCCTCTCATTTGGAGACTGGGAGAAGAACCACCACCACCAACTCCTCCTCCTCCTCCTCCTCCTCCTCCTCCTCCTCCTCCTCCTCCTCCTCCTCCTCCTCGTGGATCTGGCTCCATAGCTTCACTCCTCCATTTTTATTTTTTAAAAAAAATCAATTTGATGATATGATAAAGGATAAATTTGAGCCAAGAGATCCTGAAAATGTTTGTTACATAATTTTAACATATTTTAAATATCCCAAGATATTTCTGAGCATATTAACCCTAATAGTATATCTCCAGGATTTAATCTATCCCGACACATATGGGTGACATACAATAGAATTAGAACGACTCATGGGTGTGTGTGCTGATTCTCTGTATAAATGGGGAAAGACACCTTCAGCACAATGTGATTGCCGGGCTCCCCGACAGACTATCCAGCATATAGTGAGGGAATGCACTAATAGAAGATACCCAGGAGGTTTTAAGGACTTCTTCTGTGTAAAAACGGCAGCTACTTGACTGGATCTCCAAACGCGACATTAAAATCTGAAATGTTATTTCTGTTTTCCTTTTAGGCTTTATAATTGCTTCTTTTTTTAAAAAAAAATGTTTTAACTGTTCTAACTTGTAAATATGAAGTGGTTTTAATTCTGTGTGTGACCAGCCATACGCTAAATAAATAAACATATGTTAACCCATGTTTTGATGAAAGATTTTAAAGACATTCGATAACTGCTTTGTATTCCCAAATTTCCTCCAAATGGCAGGCTTGAAACAACAAGGAAGAATCTGGGAGACATTAATAGAGTTGACAGGAATGGCTTATAATAACCTCTGTCTTGGCCAGGCTAAAATTACAACAGTGGCAGCACATCCTGTCTTCATGTAGACTCAGGAAATAAGCCTTAAAGACCTTAAGAACAGATTTGATAATTGAACTGGGAAGATAAAATCAAGGACACAAGCTGAAGGGTTTATAGAGAAAAAAATATGAGATGCTACACTGGGCTCTGAGGAACTCCTACTGCAAAAGGGGAATAGAATCATTTCACAAAACCAAGAACATCTGAAATCACTACGGAAACAAGGCTAAAACAGCTTAAGTGGTCCAAAAATCCTGAATTTGATGACTGAGTGTATCAAATGCAAGAGATGGATCAACTCGCACCAATATTGATAGTGTATGGTTTATTTGGCCAACCAATAAATCATTAATAATACAAGCCAATGCCAAAAAAAAAAATCCAACGAAACCCTAGGCTGCATTAAAAGAGTGTTAACATGAAGTGTTAGTACCGCTTTATAAAGCTGTAGTAAGACCACACTTAGAATACGGCATCCAGTTTTGGTCACCATAATATAAAGAAGATATTGAGACTCTGGAATAAGTGCAGAGAAGAGCAACAAAGATGATTTAGGGGCTGGAGTCTAAAAACATATGAAGAACGGTGGGAGGAATTGGGTATGGCTAGTTTAGTGAGAAGAAGGTCAAGGGGTGACATGACAGCAGTGTTCCTACATTTGAGGGGCTGCCACAAAGAAGAGAGGGTCAACCTATTCTCCAAAGCACCTGAAGGCAAGAGAAGAAGCAACGGATGGAAACTAATCAAGGAGAGAAGCAACCTAGAACTAAGGAGTTATTTCCTAATGATGAGAACAATTAACCAGTGGAACAACTTGCCTCCAGAAGTTGTAGGTGCTCCATCACTGGAGACTTTTAAGAAGAGACTGGACAGACATTTATCTGAAATGGTATAGAGTCTTCTGTTCAAGCAGGGGATTGGACTAGAAGACCTCCACGGTCCCTGTTATAACTCTGACTAACTCTATTATTCTGTTAAAATTTCTGAAGTATCTTACACAACCACCTAATTATGAACACTTTATAATAGAGTTGAAGAGATGAACAGAGAACTAAGACAAATCTATTATTTCAAGTACCTTGCCTAAAAAAGGAAGAAAGGGCCCTTGGCTAATGTTAGATCAATACAGAAGAATCGAGGCAGGCCTTTTTAAAAAAAAAAACAAGAACAAAAACAAATAAACCCGTTCCCAAAACTCAAGAAAGGAATCAATGGGAATTTGCTACTCACTTAGCATGGGCAGCCAAGTTACATTTTTAAACCTCGCTTTGTTCGAATTAATTTCAAATGAAATCAGGAGCATTTGCCACTCAGAGTTTTCACTGAAATTGCACTTCACCTAAAGCTAATTTGGAGTGTACCTAACGGTTTCTTCTTGCAGCAATGTTTGGAGAATTGTGATAAGACCGGTCCCTTGGTATTGAATGTTGAACATTATATACTGTATACAGCGCTTTTTTTGTAAAAGAAAAAGGTGCCAGAACTCACACATGTCATACAACGCGCCTTGCCCACCCTACAAGGCTCCATCTAAAAAAGGTGCCAGAACTCCGTTCTGAGCGTTCTATGAGAAAAAAAGCCCTGACTGTATATCAACATACAGTATGTGCAAAACATACGCATAAATATCTTCCAGCTATTAGTATCACTCCATTTTCTCTATAATTCCATATCAGGATGTTGATCTATTGATCTAGATATACTTAAGTGATAATTTGGGATAGTAATATAAAGTAGAAATTTAATTTTTTAATCCTGTGTGTTTGTGTGTGGGTTTAAAATTTTCAGTTTTAAGTAGTTTTGAAGATTAAATAAGTCTTCTTCCCTCTCATCTATCATCATTCTCTCTCTCTCTCTCTCTCTCTCTCTCTCTCTCTCTCTCTCTCTCTCTCTCTCTCTCTCTCTCTCTCTCTCTCTCTCTCTTTCTCTTTCTCTTTCTCTCTCTGATATCTCTATTTATGGACAACTGTTGCAGTTAATTTCATTAATATATTTTATTGGAGTTTCAAGAAACACCAAGATAACAACAACAACAACAACAACCATATTTTATTTGCTATAAGCTAGAACTGTAGACGATGCAAGCTAGATTAAATCTTCCTTTTAAATTTCATTTATGGTTTTTTGACCCACCTATACTCCTGTATTTTGCTTTTGTTTTGATGTGCAGTTCGGAGGTTTTGCTTGATAGCAAAATACAGGAAACCAGAATTTGCCTTCAAAAGTACATGTTTATTCAGCTGAATAGAGACGGGCTTTTCTAAAACAAATGCAAAAAAACATCATATAGCAAAGATGTCTTAGTTTTATACTATTTTGGTTATATAAGCACTTCACCCAGCAAAGCTGGCACTCAGAAGACTAAGACTTTGCCCCTTGGGGCTGGCACACTATAGATAAGAAACTAGACAGCAGAAGTAGCTAAAATGTTCCCTTTGGGGTGTTTCCCCAGGACACCATCTGTTCACTCTGGGTGTTTCCCCAAGACTCTAGCTGTCCGCGGGTGAGTTAGAACATTGGGTGTTTCCTTTGCTGTCCTTTCCTGACCCAGCATTCAGAGGCCTGCAAGTGGCCAGAGAAAGAGGGGTCATCTAGACACACTCACTGTCCCCTAAGTCCTGGTCCTCAGTTTCAGTCAGCCCAATGTGGTCCTTTGCTCAGTTCTAAACCAAATACAAGCCAGAGCTGTCAATGCTGCTTCATATCAGCAAGCCACGTCCTCTAATACAGGGGTCTTCAAACTTGGCCCTTTGACGATTTGTGGACTTCAACTCCCAGAATTCCTCAGCCAGGCAAACTGGCTGAGGAATTCTGGGAGTTGAAATCCACAAGTCGTCAAAGGGCCAAGTTGTTGTGATTCAGGGTCAGCCTGTGGGTTCGGCAGTTGGGTCGGACGACTCAGAGGAGGAGGGGGGTGTTGAAGACCTTGCTGAGGGGGTTGAAGATCTTGCTGATGATAGCCCTCAGGCAGGCCCCTCCCACTTGGTCACCATGGAGACCCAGCTGTGTGAGCCTGACAGTGTGGATGAAGATGACCCACAGCTGGCCCTGTTCAAGGATGCCCGACGCAGGAGGCAGTCAAGTAGGAGTAAACAGAGGAAGGCAATGGGGCTTCTCGGAAGGAGGCAGAGAGGAGCCACGCCCTGAACTCTTTATAAAGGGAATGTGTGGGGAGGGCTGGTTTGCTGAAAGGAACCGCTCAGATAGTGTTTCAAAGCTCCTGTATCTTGGTTCGTGTCTTGTTTGTTTTTGTAGTAATAAATTTGGCAGACGTAATTCCAGCCTCTTGCCGTTTGTAAAGGGGTTGCCTTTTCTGCAGGGCCGGTAGCAGGCTGGTACAGAACACAAGTTTGAAGACCCCTGGTCTAATAAGATGGGAGGGATATAAGTATCACTTGTCAACACTGCTAACATCGAATGCTTACTGCTTGACAAGAGATGTAGCCATTTCATATGTTAAATTTGTGTATTGCTTTAAGAGATTGGATTAAAGTTGGGAGGGGGGAAGAGGAGGATTGTTCCTCAAGGCCATCTGAAATTAAAGAAGATAAGAGCTTGGCGGGTTTTCTAATGGAAGGGAAAGTGTTTAAATTAATTGGAGAATATGATTAATGACAAAATTAGAAAGGTGGAGAATTGTGTTTTAATATATTGTGCAAAGGGGGGGCGGAGATTTCAGATTCCAGCTTCCTTCGAGCAAGCATTTGCCGGTGTATTAGGCTAATAAAGGACTTTTAAGGTAAACAATGCCTCAGAGTCACTTGAAAAGCCCATGTCGGAAACTCAACATCACTTCTTGAAGAACAGAGAACTATAATATTGGAAGATTTGGCTTTTGTTTTGTTTTTCTCCCATTCATTTGTTTGCTGATGTTAAATAGCGGGTTGTGTGGCGCAGGAATGAAGACGCGGAACAGAGTACAGGATAACCCATTGTTTATTTAGTGCTGGAACTGTACTGGGGAAATGTCTGCAACTAGCCGCAATATATAGTCTAGCCCCTAGGCGGCAGCCAATAGGTTTTGAATCAACCATTGCGGCCTGGAGATAGCCAATTGCAGCACAGGAGACTTGTAGTCTGGGTTGCTGGAGAGCCGTTAGCTGCTCCAGCAACCCACGTGGTATTTCACAAGAGCCCAGTACATAACAGCTGGGTAATCTAAATAATTTCTTTCTGTCTCTCTCTCTCTCACATACACTCTCTGCAGATCTGTATTGCTTTATTAGCTGGACTGCTTGACAAATTAGTACAACTCTCTCTGATGTTGGATTACAGCAATGCAAGAAAACCACAGGTTTGAAATCATCAGACTAATGAGACTGGCTTGAACTCTCCCCCCCCCACCTTTCTTTTTCTTCGTTCTTCAATTCTTTTTTTAAGTATTCACGTCAAACTGATTTATGTTATGCTGCTTTCTGCTCTCATTAAAATCTTTGTCACCAAATGAGTTATTGAATTCTTTTTTTTTCTTAATGGCCAGGACATTTTGTTAAAAAAAAATGGGGCACTGTGTTAAGGTATTGTGTTATTCTGGTCATTCGGAATGTTAATTAGTTGAACACTGCTATTTTCTTCCAGGGTTAGAGATGGCTTCATGGTGATTTTTTCCCCAGCTAAACAAACTGGCAAGGTCATTGTACCGCGGATAAAAGACCCTGCAAATTTCATTTCCATAATATACATAAAAGAGGGAACCATGTAGTGACATTCGGATGAAAAGGCATCTAATGAAAATAGATAACAATGTGATATTGTCCTCCTTTTAGTGGAAGCCAGGGAATGTTCAGATTAAATTAAAAGGTGGCAGTATTGTTGCAGCTTCTATGGCAGGGCTTTTCCACCAGTGGTATGTGTACCACCTGCGGTACATTGGCACCTGGCAGGTGGTACACGGCCATCCTAGAAAAGTGGTAGCGGGGGAGGGGAATGAGCTGAACTGGTGGCAGCACTGCACAAGCCTGAGCGAGAGATGGCTGGAGCTGCAGGGCTGTCAGGGCTCAGCGGAAGCGCCAGGATCAGTGCCAGGCTCCAGCTGGAGCTCGGCACTGATCCTGGTGCTTCTGAGGCCAGAAGAAGTGCCAATCAGCGCCAATCAGCTGGAATGTTGCAGCATCTCCAGAGTCTTGTGATTTACATTCAGATGCTTGGCAACTGATTCATATTTATAATGGTCACAGTGTCCCAGGGTCATGTGAGGTGACCAAAACCTGCTGCAACCATCCAGCAGAAGGGGGGGGGATAAAAACCCTCCCCACCCCCGCTGCCAATCCTCAACAGAAATGCTCACAACAATGAAAACCTCGGAAGGGAGGAAGAGCGCCACCAGGCGGGCAGGCAGGTGTCTTGCACGGTTGTGGCTCGGGGGGCACTTTTTCCAGTGCCATTGTAACTTCAAACAGTCACTAAGCAAACTGTTTTTTTTTATTAAAGAGTTTTACAAAAACAAAATTTTACAATATATCCCCAAATCCTTCCCACCCCAAACCCACCCACTTCCCCCCCCCCACACTTCCCAGAGCTAAATACAGGATTATAGTTACAATAATCATATTCTAAATAAAAAATATGCATAATATACAATTAACCAAATTTATAATGCGCTTTAACTCCCCTTTAACATAACTACAAACAACGTGCCAATAAGAATATCCCACTAAAATCTACTCATAAGCTAAATTGAACTTTTTAGTCCCATATTTGTTCTGAATATAATTTATCCATCTCCTCCAAACTGAAATATATCTTTCCTGTAAATGATCTTTCAAATAAGCAGAAATCTTAGACATTTCTGCAAGATTCGAAACTTTAAACACCCATTCTTCTATAGTGGACAAACTATCCTTCTTCCAATATTGTCCCACCAGTAACCGTGCTGCCGTTATCATGTTCAACATCAAGTTAGTTTCTTTAACATCACAATCTACAACAATACCCAATAGAAACAATTGCGGAGAAAACTTTATCTTTCTCTTAAAAATCTTTTGAATGTTCCACTAAGCAAACTGTTGTAAGTCGAGGACTACCTGTACTTCATCACTTTTTTCCTTTTTTTTTTTTGGTCAAGTTTTTGACACCTTGCTAGGTGATTGGTGGTACTTGTATGTTGCCATATCCCAGTGATGACGAAACTTTTAGAGACCAAGTGCCCAAATGGCAACCCAAAACCCACTTATGTATCATCGTGTGCCTGGTGGGCGTGGCCCATTGGGTGGGTGTGGCCCATTGGGTGGGCGTGGTCCATTGGGTGGGCACGGCCCATTGGGTAGGCGTGGCTGCGGTGGTAATGGCAGATTGGGTGGGACTAAAAAAATCAATCAATCAATTCTAACTTTTCGAGATTTTTTTTCCCCACGAGAAGTTGGAATTGATTGATTGATTGAAACTTTTTTTCTTTTTTTTGGCACACAGCGCCGGAGGCCTAAAGCGAAAAGGTTTTATGAAACTCAGCTGAAGGCCTAGGACTGGGGCGATGGCATGCATGCCCACAGAGAGGGCTCTGCCTGCCACCTGTGGCACACGTGCCATAGGTTCACCACTAATAATAATAATAATAATAATAATAATAATAATAATAATAATAATAATAATAGTAATAATAATAAAAATAATAATAATAGTAATAATAATAATAATAATAATAATAATAATAATAATAATAAGCCTTTATTGTCAAAGTACAACATGTGTGCATTGAGATTAGCTGAGCCTCCTCCCCCGTGCTCTCTCCCCCCAACACACAGTGACAACAAACCCTCCATCCTACCACACCATGTGCACCAACTACACCACACACCGGCCTCCCAAGTCAATTCTGCATAAGTTCACAGAGATTATGTCCCATTTAAAAGCCTAACAGCCCACGGATAAAAGCTATTTTTCAGCCTGTTGGTATGGCTGGCTATATTCCTATATCTCCTACCGGATGGTAGGAGAGTAAAGAGATACCGTCCAGGGTGTGAGTCATCCCTGAGAGTCTTCCTCACTCTTCCAAGGCAACGAGCCCTGGCGAGGTCATCCAGTGGTGTCAGGGGACAGCCCACAATGTCTTGTGCTGTGCTCACTACCCTCCGTAATACTTTCCTATCCGCGGCTGTCAGACCAACATACCAAACCACAATACCATACGAGAGGACGCTCTCTATAGTAGACCGGTAAAAGAGGGTCCTTAGCTGTTGTTCTGCTAATGCCATATCCTAAAAGTGGTACAAATGGTGAAAAGGTTGAAAAGCCCTGTTCTATTGGGTATGATCTTAGCAAGCCATCCAGAAAACACTAAACCCAGTGCATTGATTATTGGCAAGAAGATGGTCACATGGCTTGTGCAATGGGACATGCTAATGCATTTTTCTTACTCTTTTTTTTTTAACATCTGAAGCTCAAGGCATCTGTCTATGTAATGTAAAATACAGACAGCAGTGGGAATAAAACCTGGTAACACATTTTGAAAGAGAGAGGCTCAGATGTGTTTTTAGTACTGCTAAGAAATTAGATATAGCAAACTGTCATCCTAATACCGTGGATGTGGGAGAATATCCTTCTCGTGTGAATTGAATTACATTTCCAAGATGTTTCCCTTTCCGACATTTCACACATTACACAATGCCAACCTTGCCGAATGAGCAATGCAGATGTACAAATGAAGAAGTAGGGGAGACATGATAGCAATGTTCCAGTATTTGAAGGGCTGCCACAAAGAAGAGGGGGGGGGGGGTCAATTTATTTTCTAAAGCACCAGAAGGCAAGACAAGAAACAAGGGTTGGAAACTGACCAGAGAGAGAAGCAACCTGGAATTAAGGAGAAACTTCCTAACAGCGAGGATAATTAACCAGTGAAACAGCTTGCCTCCAGAAATTGTGGGCCCTCCATCACTGGAGGTTTTTAAGAAGAGACTGGACAGTCACTTATAATAATAAATGTTTATTTATTGATACAATTTATCTCTCAGCTGACTCTACAACCTTGGACACCTGAAAGCTTCATTCTCTTCTTAAAAATCTCCAGTGATGGAGCGTCCATGATTTCTGGAGACAAGGTGTTCCACTGGTTAATTGTCCTCACTGTCAGGAATTTTCTCCTTAATTCCAGCTTACTTCTCTCTTTGGTCAGTTTCCAGCCATTGTTTCTTGTCCTGCCCTCTGGTGCTTTGGAGAATAGCCTGACTCCCTCTTCCTTTGTGGCAGCCCATCAAATACTGGAAGACTGCTATCATGTCCCCCTGTTTCTTCTTTTCTGCTTCTCCATGCAGCTGTAACATTTAGACCTCTGCATATTCACACAATTCATATCATCTTTCATTTGAAGTTACACTTTCATTTACAAAGTGTCCTAAAGTGAATTTCCCCAAAAGATTGGATTCCGATTGATCAATCTGATAATTCCATTCCATTGTTTGGCGTATCTATTCAATCCAGCTTCCCAGCGGGAATACAACCGAATGTCCAATCCAGCAAATTTGATTCCTGATTTGTAAACCCTCAAGTGTGTGAAATGGCATATTGAAGACAAACACAACCACCTGCTGTCCTTACATAGAGGCGCGGCTACAGAGAAAGGGGGGTGGGGGGGAAGGAAACAATCTGCTGAAGACTTGGTATCACGTGTGCAGAAATTGACACGCATGCAAAATAATTCTTATGGCAATTCTTTTGCTTTGTCTGTCGAAATATTCTGCGCATGTAATGAAGGAACATTCTGTTCTTTTTTTACAAACAGCCCTCAAAAGTTATCAGTTGGCAAGGTGGAACTCTTATTTCATTTATTTGTTGTGCTCCATGTAATGCTAAGGCTTCATGCTGTTTTTTTTTTTTTTTTACTTCAAGAAGATTGGTTGAGAAACCTATTAGAGAGCATGTTAGGCACAGCATGATTTAAAAAGCATTGTTTCTGATGCGCTTTTAAGTCCTTTTATCTTCTGCTTTCCTTCTGACTTCTTCATGTTGGGATCACAGAATCTGTATGATAATGGAGTAATATTTGCCTTCTGCAACGTCTATCATTTGTGGTGACATTTTGGTTTACAAAATATCCTATTGTGTATTTCCCCGAATGTCTGAGTCAAAATAATCCATGTTATTTCAAATAATCAAAACAATCAGCTTTTCTTTCAAAGAGACAGGGAAGAAACTTGAATCTTGCAATGGTGAATTGAAAGTTAAAGACTTTTGTTTTGTTAGTGCGTACGTGTTGTCTGTGAACAATTGTTCAAAAACCACATTAATATCATCTAACACAGAAAAACAACAACAGAGGAATAATATCCAGAAAAGTCTTGATATTTTGTCATGTTCTTCCTTTCCTGATTACCTACATGCTAACGTGTGCTTAACAATTGAAAATATTGTCACCCCATTTATTTGCCAAAGCAATATCTATATATATCTATATATCTATCTCTATATCTCTATATCTCTATATCTATCTGTATCTATATCTATATCTATATCTATATCTATATCTATATCTATATCTATATCTATATCTATATCTATATCTATATCTATATCTATATCTATATCTATATCTATATCTATATCTATATCTATATCTATCTATATCTATCTATCTATCTATCTATCTATCTATCTATCTATCTATCTATCTATCTATCTATCTATCTATCTATCTATTTGAAATCAGAAAAAATAAAAATGATGAACTCCGGGATATAAGAAAAAAATCTTCTTTATTGCTGAGCTTTCGTCAACAAGCTGTTGGCATCATCAGAGCAAGGGCTGAATGATAAGGGAGTCAGTACATACACTTATACGACAGTTATAACGGTCAAATTGTGGAATGTGGGTGTGCCCTATTTGTGACAAGCTCGCTCGTGTATAATCACAATGGTTACGGCTTTGTTGGAAAAGGCCGGTCTCTGGTTGATTTTTAAAAGTCTCACCTAGCAGCTGCTTGGCACGTATCAGCTGTTAGGCGTGTAAGTCTCATCACGCCGCGTGCAGTCATGCACTGGCTGACAGGCTTTAGAGGACCTGAGAAAGGATGATTCCATTGTCATCCTCCCTGCTGATAAAGGCAGATCCACCGTAATTTTGGATAAACATGATTACAATCAGAAAATCCATGATTTACTAAATGATACAACTTCTTACCACATCATCAAAAAAGATCCAATGACATAACTCACCAACTGACTTAATAAGACTTTAAACAGGCTTAAGAAACAAAACAAAATAAATGATGAAGACCACAGAACCACTCGACCCAGAGATACAGCCATGGCACGTTTTTATGGACTCCCCAAAATCCACAAGGTAGGAGTCCCTTTAAGACCCATTGTGTCCTTCAGGGGTACACCCACATTTGGCCTGGCAAAATGGTTAAGTCTAAAATTCCAACACTTGGTTGATGATTCTACAACCTCTGTAAAATCCTCTGAAGATTTTCTAAAAAAATTACATGCATTAAGGGTGAACGATGATGAGATCATGATCTCATTTGATGTAGTATCTTTGTTCACCTCTATCCCTCAAAACCTAGCCATCTCTGTTCTTAAAAATCTATTACAAAGAGAAGAACCACGACAACCTGGCTCCCCCAATACAGATGACTACATCCAATTGCTAGGTTTTTGCCTTCAAACTTATTTTACTTTTAATAACACCATATACGAACACGTTAAAGGCACACCCATGGGATCACCCATATCAAGCATTATTGCTGAGGCTGTTTCGCAGAACCTTGAACAGATAGTCATGTCTGATTACCAACTCAGGTTTTGGATTAGGTATGTAGATGACACCTTTGCAGTCATTAAACGATGTGACAGCACCAAATTCCTACAAAAACTCAACTCAGTACATTTGTTGTTGTTGTTGTTGTTAGCTGCAAAATCGTGTCTGACCCATCGCGACCCTATGGACAACGTTCCTCCAGGCCTTCCTCTCCTCTACCATCTTCTGGAGTCCATTTAAGCTCATGCCTACTGCTTCAGTGATTCCATCCAGCCACCTCATTCTCTGTCGTCCCCTTCTTCTCTTGCCCTCAATCTTTCCCAGCATTAGGCTCTTCTCCGGTGAATCCTTCCTTCTCATGAGGTGGCCAAAGGATTTGAGTTTCAACTTCAGGATCTGGCCTTCTAAAGAGCAGTCAGGGTTGATCTCCTCTAGGACTGAACGGTTTGATTGCCTTGCGGTCCAAGGGACTCGCAGGAGTCTTCTCCAGCACCACAGTTCAAAGGCCTCAATTCTTTGGTGCTCGGCCTTTTTTATGGTTCAACTTTCTCTCAGTACATCTGAGCATCCAATTTACAGCAGAGGAGGAAAGCAACAATTCCTTACCTTTTTTAGATGTAATGGTCCACCAACATCCAGATGGCAATCTTTCAACCACAGTTTACCGCAAAAGTACTCACACTGATCGCATCTTACACTATCTAAGCAACCATCCAACTTCCCACAAAACTAGCTGCATAATAACACTGTTCAAGAGAGTCAAAACACACTGCAGCACAGGGACAGCTAAATCCAAGGAGAAAGCTTACCTGTACCACGTATGCAGACAAAATGGCTATCCACCTAAATTTGTCCAACGATGTTGCAAGGATAATACACCACATTCAAACCATGATTCACAGAACACCACAACCTGGGCAACCATCCCGTATATCAACGGGGTCTCTGAAGCAACTGCTAGAATCCTGGCACCAGATAATATCAACAGTATCAAAAGAGCCTTGGTGGAGCAGTGGGCTAATGCCTCCTTAAGTAACACCAGCTGCCTGCAATTAGTGCAGGTTGGAGTCCTACCAGGCTCAAGGTTGACTCAGCCTTCCATCCTTCCGAGGTAGGTAAAATGGGGACCCAGATTGTTGGGGGCAATAAGCTGACTTTGTAATAATGCCGCTTCGGGTGTGTGTGAAAGCCCTAATAAGCAGGCATATGCATAGAATGAAGGCTACTGCTAAGCTTGTAAGCCGCCCTGAGTCTTCGGAGAAGGGCGGGATATAAATGGAATTAAAATAAAAATAAAATAAAACATTGCGCAGAGACCCAACCAACCTTTACATTTTAAAGTAATGCACTTCAAAGAACCATTATCCAAGGACAATTTATCATCTCTTATCTACAAAATCAACTGCAACAAATGCTCTTGCAATTATATCGGAGAAACATCCAGAAGACTAAAAACCAGGATACACGAACTTATTCTAGGAGTTAAAAGACAAGAACAACGCTCCCAAGTCTGGGCCCATATAGTGGAACATGGCCATACCTTTGATTTCAAAGGAGCTATAGTCATCTCTCAAGACCCCACTGAAGGTGGCCGTGTATTGAAAGAGGCTTGGTTGTCTAATAATAACTCAATTAATAGACATATCGAATTATTACCACCATACCAAACTCTAAGAAGGCATTTACAACAACACAAAACATCTAAACGCTTAAATACAATCAACAAAGACACAAACACACTACTCCACCCACCTGCCAAACACCATATCAACACAACAGATGAGATTATTGTAACACAATCCACTCCAATTGAACTAAACAACAGACAGAATTCTAACACAACAATGATAGCTTGCATAACCAACACACCATCTGACACTTCTACACATAAAGACAACACCACTTCTGACCACAACACCCAAGACACAAATCTTGCAACTTCACTAAATAACCACACACAACAAAACAAACACACACAACACCCAAACAACAACAGAATGTTGACACCACGATCAAAAATGAAATCTGTCCCACCATGCACAATAAAACAAAATATAACAAGCCAGATCAAACATCCCACAAAATCACTCACAACTGACAACCATAACACTTACTTTCATTCAAACACACCAAACAACCATGAAAAGCAAGACAGACACACACAACAACCATACACTAAAAGAATTTTAAAATCCGACAAACCAAATCACACAGCAGAGCCAATTTTACAGCAACCAGGTAAAGAAACACGAAGGAGAGCGAATTGCTTACACACTCCACGAGGACATCTGCTCCCTTCCACAGCAGAATCAAGCCTGCGACGACCGCACACAAGGGAACGAGATGACCTCCTTGACTCTACTTCGAATGAAGAGCCTGTCAGCCAGCGCATGACTACACGCGACTCAACGAGACTTACGCACCTAACAGCTGATATGCGCCAAGCAGCTGCTAGGCGCGACTTTCAAAAATCAACCAGAGACCGGCCTTTTCCAGCAAAGCCGGAACCACTGTGATTATACACGAGCCAGCTTGTCACGAACAGGCCACACCCACATTCCACAATTTGACCGTTATAATTTTATTTTATTTTTAATTTTAATTCCATTTATATCCCGCCCTTCTCCGAAGACTCAGGGCGGCTTACAAGCTTAGCAGTAGCCTTCATTCTATGTATATGCCTGCTTATTAGGGCTTTCACACACACCCCAAGCGGCATTATTACAAAGTCAGCTTAATTGCCCCCAACAATCTGGGTCCTCATTTTACCTACCTTGGAAGGATGGAAGGCTGAGTCAACCTTGAGCCTGGTGGGATGCGAACCTGCACTAATTGCAGGCAACTGGTGTTACTTAAGGAGGCATTAGTCCACTGCTCCACCAAGGCTCTTTTAAGTGCCATACAAGTGTATGTACTTACTCCCTTATCATTCAGCCCTTGCTCTGATGATGTCAACAGCTTGTTGACGAAAGCTCAACAATAAAGAAGAATTTTCTCTTATATCCCGGAGTTCATCGTTTTTATTTTTACTAACTTCAAATGTCTACACCCGGGATTCCAGTTTTTAAATTTAGTATATCCATTATTCTTCTGCTGTTGAAGTCATTTTTTTACAACTATTTGTCTGAAATGGTATAGGGTTTCCTGCCTGAGCAGGGGGTTGGACTAGAAGACCTCCAAGGTTCCTTCCAACCCTATTATTATTATTATTATTATTATTATTATTATTATTATTATTATTATTATTATTATTATTATTATTATTATTATTATTATTATTATTATTCTTTTATTCATTAAACATGAACCTCAGTCAACTGAACATTCAAATTGACTGGCACTAAGGGTTGACATGGGTTGCTGCCAGCATCCTAGGTATCAACCAGGTACCTGCTTAAAATGTAAGATGTTAGGAGTAGCACAGTTTTTTGTTCCCAGTGCCCCGATGACAGTGGGTATCACTGTTACATGTTTCATCCATAATCATGCAGTTTCGCTGACCAGGTTGTGGTATTTCATAATTTTTTTCCAGTTCTTTTTCTTCGACTCTGGCATCTCCTGGTACAGCGATATCAATCAACTGTGTGTTTCAGTTCTCTGAGACTGTGATATCTGGCGTGTTGTGTTCCAAATGGTGATTTGTCTGTATTCAGAAGTCCCACAAGATCTTTACCCTCTCATTCTCGACTTTTTCCACTATGTTCCCACAACTTTTCGGACACAGGCAAGTCGTATTTTTTACACAATGCCCAGTGGCATCATCTTCTTCTTCTTCTTCTTCTTCTTCTTCTTCTTCTTCTTCTTCTTCTTCTTCTTCTTCTTCTTCTTCTTCTTCTTCTTCTTCTTCTTCTTATTATTATTATTATTATTATTATTATTATTATTATTATTATTATTATTATTATTATTATGAAAGATTACTTATTATGAAAGATTACTGATGCATATTGCTTCTGTGCAATTTTTTGTGAACACCTAATTGTGAATTTTTTAATGTTATCTGAATAACAGTGACATTATAGACTTTACCTTAATCAAGGTACTTTACTAGTACCTTGATTAAGATCTCCACATAGGACTTAATGTTCCAATCTGTTCCAGCTGTACAACAAACATTATCATCATTTTTTTCCACAGTGATTCCATTCCCCTTTCCAAGAGTTCCTAAAATATTTGTCAATGTGTTTTGACTGGAGGTCTCCTTTTAAATGCCATGGTCATATTCTAGGACCTGTCTTGGAAAACAAAAATCATTTCAACAGGTGTGAAGGTTGAATTTAATGAGACATTATCCTTTCCTATAGGAATTGATTAGTTGATGGGGGAAAATACATATAAATAGGGTCTTAAGTACCAAGGAGCCATAAACCAACATAGAACTTAATTTTGAAAGTGATTACAAACCTTATGTTTGTATTAAAACTGTATCCTTGTTGTCTAAATATAAACCTTTAGAAGCATTTAACATTTAAACCTAAATTGAAGCAATGGCTGATTGCCTTTTGCAATAGTTTGGGAGTTGAAGATCTGATTTGTAAAGCGTGGGTGAAAAATGTAAGTTGGAGGTATTGATTCAAGTAATCCTTCATTGGACCACCACTCTCATGTGGAGGCAGTATGGATCAGTTGGGGACTAAAGCGATTAGTGTTCTTATTACAAAAATAAACAACCACCTTATAAACTAAGAATAAAACACTTACGATTAGTCCAGGATTGGAAATCTAAGGTGGCACTAGTTTTCCATTACAATTTTTTCCCCTTTCAGTTGTCCATGCCTGAAAGTTCTTTCCTTAATTATTATTGTTTTTTATTCATACTTCAGTATCTAAACCACATTAGCGAACACAGATTTTAAATCAAAATGGAATAGTCATGGACAAGAGTCATAAGAATAATTACCCCCCTCTATCTTTTTATATTTCAGCAAAGGGAAGTTGAGAACCATCCCTTTTTAGATACTCTCGGAGCTGTCTTATAGGCGACAAAAAATATTAAATTAGTCTCATCAGAAGATTGTAAGAAGCAACCTTAATATTCCTGACTATTGATATTCCAAGTTATGATTCCAAAGTACTTATAAATGACTAACTTTCACCTTAACAAGACTCTTTGTCCATAAAAAGTACTGAAGGTTGTTTTTTTCTTCTTCCATTCAATCATGTCTGATTCTGGGAAACAGCCTGGATGAGTCCTACAGTTTTCTTGACAAGGTTTTTCAGAAATGGTTTGCCATTCCCTCCTTCCTAGGGCTGAGAGAGAATGACTGGCTCAAGGTCAACTAGCTGGCTTTGTGACTAAGGCAGGACTGGAACTCATGGTTTTTGTTGTTGTTTGTTTTTTTCTAGGACCTGATACCTTAACCCTGGTATCAGGGTTAAACTTTGCAAAATACATCAAGAAATTGCAGCTTCCTGCAATAACTCCAGCAAAGCTACAAAAAACTGTGCTACTCCTAACATCTTAGATTTTAAGGAGGTACCTGGTTGATACCTAGGATGCTGGCAGCAACCCATGTCAACCATTAGTGCCAGTCAATTTGAGTGTTCAGTTGACTGAGGTTCTTCAAACTTGGCCCTTTTATGACTTGTGGACTTTAACTCCCAGAATTCCTCGACTAATGTGCCTGGCTGAGGAATACTGATTGTTGGGGACCCAGTTTGTTGGGGGCAATTAAACTGACTTTGTAATAATGCCGCTTGGGGTGTGTGTGAAAGCCCTAATAAGCAGGCATATACATAGAATGAAGGCTACTGCTAAGCTTGTAAGCCGCCCTGAGTCTTCGGAGAAGGGCGGGATATAAATGGAATAAAAATAAAAATATAATAAAAATACTGGGAGTTGAAGTCCACAAGTCATAACAGGGCCAGGTTTGAAGACCCCCGCCTTAACTGCTACATCAAATGGCTCTCACTTTAGATTTCAAATGAACAAAAGCACCATGCAAAATCAATCGTACAATTCAGGACTTTTTAAATGCTGCAAAAATTCTGAAATAAGCCATGCAATTAATTGAATCTCCTGCTCCACTCTGTAGATTTAGACAATCTACGGAAAATTCCTCTTGCAGTAACTGAAAGGTTTAAAAGTTAGGTCAAACATAAGCTAAGCTAAAGTCTGAATATCCGTATTGGCCAATGAATTCCAAAAGGAAGTCTCATCTGCATTTTTTGTAACTGGTATGATCCCAGAGGTAATTTTATCTTGTGAAGGAGGCTCAGCGCTATATTTTTTATGCCAACATCTCCCAAATATGGCTTGGAGCCTTCAATGCTGGAAACACAAATGAATTTTGCCTAAAAAAGGAATCAGCCCCCTACCAATATATTGCAGCAGTTCTATAATGGCTTTCTAATTGTCCCTAAAGTTGTTAGCCCCCCCCCCCCGCTCCCACCCCAGATTGATCACTTATGCAATAATGAAACAGGTGGAATTTATGCCCAGTGATAAGTCCAAGTCAGTAAAGTTTTTTAAAAAAGAAAGAAAACCAAACCAAACCCCAGAGTTATACTATGACCACAGTGTGGATCAAGAAGAGGTTATCCTTTGCATAAAAAAAAACATTCATGATATTTGTTTTGTTTTGATTGAAGTTTTTTTAATTTCCTAACATCATGTCAACATGGTAACTAACATAAAATGGCTTTGAAAAACCTTCCATCATCATTGTCATCATAATCAAGAATAGAATAGAATAGAATAGAATAGAATAGAATAGAATAGAATAGAATAGAATAGAGTAGAGTAGAGTAGAGTAGAGTAGAGTAGAGTAGAGTAGAGTAGAGTAGAGTAGAGTAGAGTAGAGTAGAGTAGAGTAGAGTGGAAATAGACTAGAGTAGAGTAGAGTAGAGTAGAGTAGAGTAGAGTAGAGTAGAGTAGAGTAGAGTAGAGTAGAGTAGAGTGGAAATAGACTAGACTAGACTAGACTCGAATAGAATAGAATAGAATAGAATAGAATAGAATAGAATAGAATAGAATAGAATAGAATAGAATAGAATAGAATAGAATAGAATAGAATAGAATAGAATAGAATAGAATCAGAGTTGGAAGGGACCTTGGAGGTCTCCTAGTCCAACCTCCTACTCAGGCAGGAAAGCCTATACTATTTCAGAAATATAGTTGGAGCATGGACAACTTCTGGAGGCAAGTTGTTCCACTGGTTAATTGTTCTAACTGTCAGGAAAATTCTCCTTAGTTCTCAGTTGCTTCTCTCTCTCATCCTCATCACCATCTTTAAGACCTTCTTCATCATCTTTTTGATTAAACATATTTCAAAAACATCAAAGAAGGGTTGACACCTTTGAACTGTGGTGCTAGCTTAAATTATTGTGTGTACCATGGACAGTCAGACAACTAACAGAGAGGTGCTGAATTGGGTAAAAGCAGACACATCACTAAAAACCAAAACTACTATGAGCCTACATCTGACTTACTTTGGCCCTGTCATGCGTGCAAATTCATTGGAGCAGGCGATGATGCTAGGAATGGTTAGTGGAACAAGAAGAAGGGACAATCAAAGAACACGTTGGCTTGATAACACCAAAACTGATACAAAGGCATCCAACAACTGAAAGGGACTATGCTTGGAGGTGGCAGCATGGAGAATACTTGCCTATAAAATTGCCAATAACAGGACACAACTCAATGGTTAAATGTCTATGGAGATTCTCAGTCATCCAGGTCATGGTTGTCCCAAAGGACATTTCACTTCTCATCCAAGAAGCTTCTTCAGCTGTGATGGGAACCTTCCATTCCCTACTATCCAGTCAGAGCCAAAGAAGCTTCTTGGATGAGAGGCGAAATGTCTTCAAAGAAAAAAACTGGAAAGTCCACTTGCCTCTTAGAAACAAAAACACTTTTGGGACTAAATGGTTAAAAACAATAATATATCATAAGATTTTTTTTTTCATTTTTTGTATTTTATTCAGGAAATTCAAATATAACATAAAAAGGTAAAGGTTCCCCCGCACATGCGTGCTAGTCGTTTCCGACTCTAGGGGCCGGTGCTCATCTCCGTTTCAAAGCTGAAGAGCCAGCGCTTGTCCGAGGACGTCTCCGTGGTCATGTGGCCGGCATGACTAGACGCCAAAGGCACACGGAACGCTGTTACCTTCCCACCGGAGTGGTCCCTATTTTTCTACTTGCATTTTTATGTGCTTTCGAACTGCTAGGTTGGCAGAAGCTGGGACGAGTAACAGGCGCTCACTCTGCTACGCGGCACTCGGGATTCGACCCGCCAAACGGCCAACCTTCTGATCAACAAGCTCAGCGTCCTAACCCACTGAGCCACCGCGTCCCTAAATATAACATAGAAAGGGGGGGAGAAATAATGTTTTTTGTCTAGTTTTGCTTTGTTTTTTCTTGTAATTTATTTATTTTTTTTCCTGGCATATTGGGTATCCACTGGCATAGACTGATGCAAAAATTCCTTTGAAACCAGAATTGGACAAAATGGATTTGAAACCAAATCAGGCAATTGGTTTTGTTTAAATGCCAGCCTGCTTCCTTCTGTGAAGGGGCATATAGAACAATCTTAAAACAAATGTTTCAGGCACCACTTAGTCCATCTGTGGTGACTTTTTCCCAGGAGGTTGAGAATGTTATTTGGTCTTAAGCAACCTATTGATCCCAGCTTTTGATTCAAATCCAAACGCTTGGGCTGCATTCTTCAGGCTGCTTGTTTTGAATCTGAGGACATTTTGCAAAATAAATCAATGAATGAATAAGGTAATTGAATAAATCAATAAAAGGGAGAGGGAAGAATATTCTTCAAAGCTGATTTCCATTTCTCTGGGCCAATTATTCTCAGGTTTATTTGGTGCTTCACAGCAAACGCGTGGGCTGTAATGAATACAGATGCAAAATATCATAATATATATCTTTCCTCATGGACCTTGATAAGGAGGATTTATAAATGAAAACAAAACAAATCAAAACAACAACTTGTAATTTCATTATTCCCTCAGCTCTGCTTTCCAAAACTAACTCTAACATATACTATGACATCAAGAATGAAAATTGAGGTGGATTCTAAAAGGAGTTTGGGCCAAACTTCTATTGATTGTGAGCTAACATTTTTACATTTGTAATCTTGGAAACAGCATTTCCTTCATGGCTTTCTCCATCTCATGTCATAATGGTGGGGGAAACCCTGGACTTGTTTCTTGGACAAAATTTAAAGTTTTGAATTCTGGACAACATCCATGTAGGAGAAGATGTAGCAAAACCTGAAGGCAGGATTAAAAGAGGGATCAGCCTAGAATCCATGCGTAGCCATAACTGAGCTAAATCCAATCCCCTTTGAATTCTGTTGACCCATATCTATGTACCTCCAGGCAGGTGCTAATCATTTGAAGGCCAATATTTGACATATAGAATAGAATAGAATAGAATAGAATAGAATAGAATAGAATAGAATAGAATAGAATAGAATAGAATAGAATAGAATAGAATAGAATAGAATAGAATAGAATAGAATAGAATAGAATAGAATAGAATAGACCTATTGTACAGTCCTGGTTTCAGTATACTCAATTGCAAGCTAGGTGGAAGTTAGATCAAAAGGTTGGTATTACATTAATGGATGAAAATTTGGTAAAACAGATTAAAGATCAAAATCGAGCGCATATAAAGAGGATTTAAAATGCTTTAATAGAATTGGATTCGGAAACGGAATTAGTTAAAGATTGTATGGTAAAGTGGGCTCAAAATATTCAAGAACCGATCCCATTGGATATATGGGAGGTAATTTGGGTTAGAAATGTAAAATTTACCCAGGCCCAAAATTTAAGAGAAAATTTTTATAAAATGTTTTATAGATGGCATCTGGATCCTAAAAAGTTGTCTTGTATGTATCCTAACTTACAGCCTAAGTGTTGGAGATGTGGCAGTTTGGATGCTACTTCTTTTCATATTTGGTGGACTTGTAGAAATATAAAAGCTTTTTGGATTAAAATTTGGTGGAACATCCAAAAGATTTTTAAGAGAAAGATAAAGTTTACTCCACAATTATTTTTATTGGGTGTTATTACAGATTGCGATACTAAAGAAATTAACTTGATGTTGAATTTGATAACAGCTGCAAGGTTACTGGTGGGACAATATTGGAAGAAGGATTGCTTGCCTACTATAGAAGAATGGACGCTTAAAGTGTCAAATTTAGCAGAAATGGCTAAGATTTCTGCTTATTTGAAGGATCATTCACAAGAAAGATAAATTTCGGTCTGGAGAAGATGGATAGATTATATTCAGAATAAATATGGGACTAAAAAGTTCCATTTAGCCTATGAGTAAATTTTAGATTGTTATTATTATTAATAGTTTATTATAGTGGAATTTTTATTTGTTTTAATTATATGGTATTATTATTATTTTTAGTATTAGTATTGTTTAATAACTTGGATATTGTATTGTTTAATAACTAGGCCATTAATTTGTTTATGTTTTTATTATGATTATGTTTACTTTTAATTTGTTTGTATTTATGTTAAAAGGGAGTTAAACTTGATTATTTATATAGTTGGTTAATGTTAGTTAGATTATGTTTATTATTTTTGTAACCCTGTACTCAGCTCTGGGAAGTGGGGGAGGGGGAGGGGGGGTTTAGGGTGGGTTGGTTTGGGGGATTATATTGTAATTTTTATAAAACTTTTCAATAAAAAAAAGAATAGAAGGGACCTTGAAGGTCTGCTAGTCCAGCCCCTCGCTCAAGCAGGAGAACCTAAACCATCTCAGACAAGTGACTGTCTCTAGCCTGTTCTTAAAAATCTCCAGTGATGGAGCACCCACGATTTCTGAAACCAAGTTGTTTCAGTGGTTCATTGTTCCCAGTGTTAGGAAATTTCTCCGGAATTCCAGGTTGCTTCTCTCTTTGGTCAGTTTCTTGTCCTTCCCTCTGGTGCTTTGGAGAATAGTTTGACTTCCTATTTTTTGTGGCAGCTTCTCCAATACTGGAACTCTGCTATCATGTCTCCCCTATTTCTTCTTTTCTTTAGACTAGCCAAACCCAAATCCCGCAGCCATTCTTCGTATGTTTTAGCCTCCAGGCCTTGGATCGTCTTACTGGCTCTTCTCTGAATTTTTTTTCCAAACTTCGCAGGTGTTTGCAGTGAAATGGGACATAAGTCAGATTCAAGGCACAACACCTGCCAGAAGTGAACTTCTAATGAAAATAAAAGTGTTTGGCCCCGAAAGAAGTTGTTTCATTCTCCTTTCTCCCGAATAGTTCTAACTTCACCAAATGAGGAGTAGTCCTATTTGGCTTCATGAGTACTGGATCTCAGCCATATGTCTCTTACAACGTCTAATCATTTGTGCATTTTCAGAAACTTTCCACCTGGTAATGATTAATTATGCCAAGGTAAAATTATGACATCTTGCTCTCTGTGTTTTGTATGATATGGTGCCTGACAATAGTCAGTAAGAAAAAAAAAAGAAGGGATTAAAATAAGGGAGGAAACAAAGCCCCATGGACTCAATTGTACAACATACCAAACTTGCTTGTGAGTTTAATTACCCCCCTTTATATATATATAAAGAAAGAATTTATAATTACCCAACAGAGATGAAAACTGGAATGAATATGTATTTTAATTACTATGATCTTCGCTGTGAAGTTATACCTAATCCACCCAATGTGAGGCGAGCTGTTTCGCTAATAGCAATGAATAAATTTTCACAGTTTTATAAAATAGTTTAAACTTTGTAGATCTGTATGCAAAAGGTCAGGCACCCCTCCAAGACCAAATTTGTAGGCTCACAATGCCATTTGGTTGTGTCTGCGTGTGTGCCCTTTAAGCTAACCTATTAATTTGTAAAGTGTTGTACCAAAATAATGCTAAAGCAATCCATACATAGGCATAAATATAGGGAGTTGTTAAAATAACAATAGCGAAAAGTTAGAGATGTTTATGATTCTTATCTAGTGGTTATCTTATCTGGATTTTACAATATTTACAAAAGTTGTCTGCTATTCAGAAGAAAAACAGGAAGGAGGAAAACCATTAAAAATGTCTCAATTGTGCATGCTCTGTTTGTATAGTTTTTATGTATTTATTTTAAAAAAGTAATTCTACCTATTTATCTATATCTATATCCTGTATATATATATATATATATATATATATATATATATATATATATGGATCAGAAAACATATATATATATATATATATATATATATATATATATATATATATATATATATATATATATATATATGCAAATTATTCAAATTGCTAATAAAGAATTTGGGAGGCTAAGATGATCATTTCGAACTCTTTATGTTCTCATCAGTTAGTCATACCCTTTATCTGAGATTCGAACCTGGGCTGATTATATATCAGGCAGTGTTTTAACTTCCTGAGCCACGGGTTCTTTCTCTCTTTTTTATTAGCTGGAAGGCAAGGCAAATACTTAAACATATATATATATATATATATATATATATATATATATATATATATATATATATATATATATATATATATAATCTATATTTACTTAGCTGTCTATTATCTTTCTTTCTTTCTTTCTTTCTTTCTTTCTTTCTTTCTTTCTTTCTTTCTTTCTTTCTTTCTTTCTTTCTTTCTTTCATCTATCTGTCTATCATCTACCATCTATCCTCTATTTATTTATCTATATCTATCTATCATCATCTGACTATATATATCATTTATATCTGTCTGTCTGTCTGTCCATCCTCTGTCTGTCTGTCTGTCTGTCTGTCTGTCTGTCTGTCTATCTATCTATCTATCTATCTATCTATCTATCTATCTATCTATCTATCTCCTGGTAAGCCCTATCTTCTGTATAATTTTAGCGATTCTGAAGCAGAACTGGGAAATATAAACCCCTGCAGGTTATAAGAGTTTAACAGCTGGACGTCCTTTCCTACATAACTGCTACTGAACTTTTTATATAGCAAAGTAGAAAGCAAGTTTTTAAAAAAATTGCAGAATTTGCAGGCAGTCAAAAAATTGACAAAGGAGGCATGCTTTAGCAATGAGCGTCAATTAAAGAGAAACTTTAAATACATTTGCATACTCAAATAAAGGCTGAAAGGAGGCTCAGAATATGCTTAACAATTGGAGGGTTTTGTTAGAATCTATATTGAAGTATATTCAATTTACGTGGTATAGCAGTTCAGTCCTAAAAGCCTAATTCTGTCTAAACTGGGATGTGTTCTAGAATTTATTTCACCTCTAAATCTGTGCCTATGCATTTCAGGAATATAACAAGACTACAGAAGAAAGCTGAATATATAATTATTTTCAGTGTGTGTCCTTTTACTAGTTCAGTGTATTATTCTGACTTTCTATCCATCTGTATTCAAGGCAGCTCTTTTGTGTATTATTCATCTCAGTTTTAAAGCACTAGTGTGCTAATAATTTATCTGAGGAAATAAATATGATAATTTCATGTCTTCAATCTGTATCCAACCTAACAGTGCTGGAAAGTT
>NC_138206.1:118490189-118512689 GCF_964194415.1 Vipera berus | reverse complement strand
CTCATCGTTTATTAATTTCCTCCAAAGGGTTAGTAAGAAATGAGTTCCATTAAAATGAAAAGGTCTCATTTTCCAGTAACTAAGTTTAGGCATGTTTATAATTGAAAATAATGATGTCTTCAAACTCAGAATAAAATACAAGATGGATGCAGAATGGAGAGATTGGGGGTGATTTTTAAATCAGTCAAGTTGGGATTTGCCTCTGGATTTGAATTTTAGCATGCTGGAAAGTTTTGTGGGTTTGAATGTGTGGGTGTGGGTGTATGTATTGTAGGAAGAAGAGATCACACCCTGGGAATTGAACAATATCACCATAGAGACAAAGAAAGACTATTATGGGACAACTACATCTTCATTCTTCATTGAATCCTTGACCATCCTTTTAAGCTATTGGGTTCCTTTTGATAAATGGAAAATCTACAATTTTTGACCTACAGCATGCAAATCTGTAGAGCTTCTAGGAAATTGTACAGTTTTATACAGGAGATCAAGAGTTTCAAGCACTCATACAGCTAATCGATACTGTGATTATTGAGGAAATACTGCAGATGTTACCCTGACTTTATCCGCCAACTGCTCCTTCAAGTGACAAGAGTTTCTTTGGTCTTGTCATCTTTGATCCAATGGTTTTTGAAAGGACCACCCCATCTATTCATCATCCCATATGATAAAAAAAAAGAGTTTAAATGTTATGAAGAATGTATTATGAGCAAAGCAGGCTGCATTTTGATTCAGAAAAATGTTAGCTTTTATAAGCATCAGCGTGATTTGATCCATGATATCAATCAAGCATCTATTTGTTGATCTACATGCACCCCTATCTATATCTGTGTCTATATCTATGCATATGCCATCTTGCTGTGAACTGAGATAAATCAGAGGCTGGTCATCCCTTTTTCCTAGGATAACGGACAATAAGAGTTTTCTCTCCCTGATTAAAAAAAAATCCCTCTAAATGAGTTGCAAAACCTGATTAGACAAAATAATATAATGCTATCTTTGGGGCACAAAACCTTGAGTAATAATCAGTATTGCAAAGCCAGTGAAGAAACCAAGAGGTCTGCCCCCAATCACTGTTCAAAGTCTGTAAATGATTTCTACTTGTCTAGTGTCTCCCTTTCTATTGACATCTTCTTCTTCTTCTTCTTCTTCTTCTTCTTCTTCTTCTTCTTCTTCTTCTTCTTCTTCTTCTTCTTCTTCTTCTTCTTCTTCTTCTTCTTCTTCTTCTTCTTCTTCTTCTTCTTCTTCTTCTTCTCCATGTCAGCTCTTATAAGAGTGCTGGTAAGGATTCGTTGATTGAGGGATTGCTGCCTATGTAGCCTTTGCTTTTTCTTGTCACAAATCTCACTAGCTGTAAAAAAACTGAAAAAAAGGGATTTACTAGTTTCATCTTTTGCTCTTGTTGTTATTTGAGCCTGAGTAGTGGTGGGATTCAGCCAATTTGCACCACTTTGGCAGAACTGGTAGCTTATTTTATGTTGCCCGGGCCCAGAATGGACTTCCAGAAATGGCATCCACACCGAGAACCAGTCGTTCACATATCTGAATCCCACCACTGGGCCTGAACAATATTGAATTGCTCTGTTGATAATTTATGTGCCATCTTCTGGGCAGGGGACCGAGTACACAAAGCAAATGGAAGTTTGCTATAATAGCATCCTTGGATGTAACTGATTAGTTAGCCTGCTGTGTTCATCACAGACGTTACATCACTTTCAAGGCTGACCCTGTTTTGAGAGTTTGCAAATGTGCTCCCAAGAACACAATTTCTTCTATAAATAGCTTATTAATCAATCATATGAGGTAAGCATGTGACACAATACTTCCCCTCATGAGAAGACTGTTTCTACTTCGCTTGAAGGAAAGAAAAAGATCATAATGTGATTACTGGAAGATTAATGGAAAAAAACGAGTCTGCGTAATTTTCTATGAATAGCATTATAAAAACGAATACACATTAAGGTTTTTATGTAAAGAGAAAGATCCATTAGGCACATATCTTATAATCTGTGACTGCAGCTTGTAAGATATACTAATTAGGAATGATCAACCTAATTAGAAACAGTTAAAAAGTTAGCTAGACTTTTTTTTACCATTTCTAGCTGTCTTTCGTCACTGGCTTACTCAGATCCTGGCCAAATGGAATGACTGAACTACTGTAAATTATTATTTTAAACAATGATTTATGGAAGAATAGATTGAACCAGAATCAAGATTTTATATACATACATACATACATATACATATACATATACATATACATATACATATACATATACATATACATATATATATAATAATCAGAGAAGCCATTGAGATAGAAAAACGCCCCCACAGCATGAATAAACGAGATGATACCTCTCGCTTACCAGCCATTTGGAAACCCGCCTTGATTGACAGACGAGTCCCAACCACCAAGAATGATACCAGACCCAAATTCATGATAACATCACATGACATCACCACCACACAACCATTCAAAAAGCAAATACGAACCCACAATGATAATGAGGCACAACCACAAAACAAAAACCTAACTACAGCTGCAACATCAGCCACTTTAAACCCCTCCAAACCACACAATAAGCAAACTTACACCCACTATAAAAACATGGCACCACCACAAACACGAAGCCGAACAAAAGCAGCACAACTCACCAGCTCAGGTCTGGAGCTGGCAGCTGAGACCAGCCCATCCACTCAGAACACACCCCCACCCAATCAGAACACACCCACCATTCAAAACACACTCCCACCCAATCAGAACACACTTGGTCCCCCACCCAATCAGAGCACACCTCCACCCACAGAACACACCCCCTCTGGCAGTTTAAAAAAGAGGAACAAACAGCCACATGCTTCTCCCAGAAGAAGGAAGCTAAAGCCACCAGCCTGATGATGATGGATGGGATTCCGTCAAAACATTGCACCTACACCTTTAGTTCTACGCGGGAGGAAACCCGAATGACCGAAGATCCACATATAAACACCCGCGAAAACCTCAGAAAACATATATATATATATATATAATGAAAAAGGGATCAGCCTCATTAAACCTTCTAGAACACCACTCAACAGCTAAAGGAGACAATTGAAATGTTGATAGCTTCTTCTAGCTTCCTATTTTAATAATTTACGGGATTAGTCAACTTCAGTCACAAAATATACAACATTTGACAACAAGGCAACCTGGTCAGTTTGTTCCTGTCACCCTTAAGAAACTCTGTATTTGTTTGTAGAGCTAGCTTGCATGCTTTTATACAAAGTATTTCAGAGGATAAGAAAAGGTCATAGAGCTTTGTGGCCTTTGTTTTTTGAGGATTACTAGAATACTTCTCGGAAA
This sequence comes from Vipera berus, assembly GCF_964194415.1. Taxonomy (NCBI): domain Eukaryota; kingdom Metazoa; phylum Chordata; class Lepidosauria; order Squamata; family Viperidae; genus Vipera; species Vipera berus. Next base: position 118,509,346 of record NC_138206.1, on the reverse strand, counting down.
TAAATATCATGCTAGAAGTTGATGCTTGGCTTCAAAGCATGCTAGTTTCCATTTGCTTAAGGGTGTTTCTACAAAACATGCAATTAGCAAGCATATCGATCTAGATCCAACATATCAATAGATAAGAAACCAGACCGTTCAAACTGCCAATCAACAAGAGAACCAATCAGCTTCTCAGAATTCAAATATAGCTCCAAACAACCAACCAATCACAGGGCTAACTGATCACAGTGGCATACAAGACATTTATAAGCTAGGGAGGATAGGACAAGAAACATCATCCTGTTGATGATGTTACCTAGTTTGGTAACAAAACGCTCAGAAATTACATTGAAACAAGCTTGGAGGACAAACCTCAGCCAAAATCTAAAACCCGAGCTACAAGTATCTTCTATTATTTGTAAGGATGCTTTTTATTATTTTTATTATTAAGATAATCTTAAGCATCTTTCCAAGTTACACTGTCTGCACGAAACAGAAGTGAAAGGGGATGAAGTGTCAACCTTACATCTCTCTCTCTCTCTCTCTCTCTCTCTCTCTCTCTCTCTCTCTCTCTCTCTCTCTCTCTCTCTCTCTCTCTCTCTCTCTCTCTCTCTCTCTCTCTCTCTCTCTCTCTCTCTCTCTCTCTCTCCTTCCTCTGTATTTAACAGAGTTTGATTATTGGGGGGAGGGACCAATATGGTGAGGTGACTCTTGATATTTCACTTCAGTTCAATTAACAACCTTACTGATCAGTCTTTGGATACTGTTCTCTTTTGTATCATCTAGGTCAGGGGTCTTCAAATGTGGCCCTTTTATGACTTGTGGACTTTTTTAAAAAAATTTAATCCCATTTATATCCCGCCCTTCTCCGAAGACTCAGGGAGGCTTACAATCTAAGCACAAATCAATGTGCTTAGCAGTAGCCTTCATTCTATGTATATGCCTGCCTATTAGGGCTTTTGCCCCCCCCCCAAGCGGCATTATTACAAAGTCAGCTTATTGCCCCCAACAATCTGGGTCCTCATTTTACCTACCTCGGAAGGATGGAAGGCTGAGTCAACCTTGAGCCTGGTGGGATGCGAACCTCAACTCCCAGAATTCCTTCGCCAGGCACGCTGGCTAAAGAATTCTGGGAATTGAAGTCCACAAGTCATAAAAGAGCCAAGTTTGAAGACCCCTGATCTAGGTTCCACTTAACTGGTTTTATTATTATAATGTCATAAGTTATTTATTTATTTAAAAAATGAAAACAATTATGCATGTCCCAGAATAATGTTGCAGGATCCAATCTGGATCAGTCACTGGGACGAGAGTTCAGTCTTCATGCTGGAACCCATCCTTGGGGAACTTCTCTCTGCTGGCTCAGGAATTCTGGGAGTTGAAGTCCACAAGTCATAAAAGAGCCAAGGTTACCTATCCCTGACCTAGAATCTGTCTACACATCTCCACGCTTCTCCACAATTCATCTTTATGTGTTATCTAGACCACATCAAGACACCTACATGATAAACCGTTTTTGAAGCATGTACTGTAGTGATTCAAAGACACTTGGGAAGAGGGAGGAAAAAAAAACCCTAGTCTTTTTCCATTGATACAAGTTCTACATAATTCAAAATTAACAGCACAGGAGAATCCCCATGAATTTTGCATAATTATAGTTACGGTTTAGTGTATGAAAAGGAGGTTTTCGGCTACAAAGAGTTTGAGGGGTGGGAAAAAGAATGCTGTAGTTTGCACGACCCTTTCATCATTACTTAAAATGTTTAAGTTTCTATGCCAGTTTTCTTTTACCAAGCAGATAATCAAGCTCCCATTGATTTTTAAATATTTTATAAAAACTGTCATAGCTAAAAATCTGAAGCCATGTATTTATAATGCAGTCTAAACTACTTTACAAGACAGTTATTCCTGCAGATGAGCACAAAGGAGTGATCCGAACACAAACTTCTGACAGTTGTTAGAGTCTCTTGGTAGATCCATCCATTCCTCAATCATCACTAATTCATCACACACTTCTTGAGTTCTGGCTACTATCAGGAATTTCTCCCTGTTAACATGATATAGAAGTGATTTCCCATTGTCACTTTCACCTTCTTCATTACTACAGCTAGCATCTAGGCCACTAAATGTTTTGAGTTTGAAGTAGATCAGGAGATTCCAGGAGAAATATGAAAACTATTCTAAACCAAAGGCAAATATATGTGTCCCAGGATAATGTTGCAAGATCCAGTCTGGAACTGGTTACTGGAACCAGAGTTTTTAGATTCCAGCTAGACTCCACCCTCAGGGAACTTCTCTGTACTTGAGACCTGGCTCCAAAAAGGATCTTGGAGTCCAAGTGGACAATCACTTGACTATGAGCCAGCAATGTGCAGCAGCAGCCAAAAAGATTAATACAAACCTGGTTTGTGTAAACAGAGGCATAGAATCAAGATGACACAAAGTATTAGTACCGCTTTATAAAACCCTAGTAAGGCCACACCTGGAATACTGCAGCCAATTTTGCTCACCATACTGTGAAAAAGATGTTGGAAAAAGTTCAGAGAAGAGCAACTAAGATGATCCAAGGCCTGGAGACTAAAACATACGAAGAACGGCTGCAGGACTTGGGTTTGGCTAGTCTAAAGAAAAGAAGAAACAGGGGAGACATGATAGCAGTATTCCAGTATCTGAGGGGCTGCCACAAAGAAGAGGGAGTCAAGCTATTCTCCAAAGCACCAGAAAGCATGACAGGAAACAATGCTTGGAAACTGACCAAAGAGAGAAGCAACCTGGAATTAAGGACAAACTTTCTAACAGTGAGGACAATTAACCGGTGGAACAGCTTGCCTTCAGAAATCGCGGGTGCTCGATCCATGAAGGTTTTCAAGACAGTCACTTGTCTGAAAGGGCATAGGTTCTCCTGCATGAGTAGGGGGCTGGACTAGAACAGGGCTTTTCAACCAGTGGTACGGGTACCACCTGTGGTACATTGGCACCTGGCAGGTGGTACGCAACTCTCCTAGAAAAGTGGTAGTGGGGGAGGGGAATGAGCTGAACCGGTGGCAAGCCTGAGCGAGAGACGGCTGGAGCTGCAGGGCTGTCAGGGCTCAGCGGAAGCGCCAGGATCAGCGCCAGGATCCAGCTGGAGTTTGGTGCTGATCCCAGCACTTCTGCTGATTGCAGAAGAAGCGCCGATCAGCTGGAATGTTGCAGCATCTCCAGGGTCTTGTGATTTACATTCAGATGCTTGGCAACTGATTCCTATTTATGATGGTCACAGTGTCCCAAGGTCATGTGAAGTGACCAAAACCTGCAACCACCCAGCAGAGGGGGGGGAAACCAAACACCCCCCACCCCACCCCCACTGTCAATCCTCAACACAAATGCTGACAACAATGAAAACCTTGGACAGGAGGAAGAACGCCACTGGGTGGGCAGGCAGGTGTCTTGCTCGGCTGTGGCTTGGGGGGCACTTTTTTCAGTGCCATTGTAACTTCGAACAGTCACTAAATGAACTGTTGTAAGTCAAGGACTACTTGTACTTCATCACTTTTTTCCTTTTTTTTGGTCATCACGTTTTTGACACCTTGGTAAGCGACTGGTGGTCCTCGGATGTTGCCATATTCTAAAAGTGGTACAATGGGTGAAAAGGTTGAAAAGCCCTGGACTAGATGACCTCCAAGGTCCCTTCCAGCTCCTATTCTATTCTATTCTATTCTATTCTATTCTATTCTATTCTATTCTATTCTATTCTATTCTATTCTATTCTATTCTATTCTATTCTATTCTATTCTATTCTATTCTATTCTATTCTATTCTATTCTATTCTTATTCTGTTCTGTTCTGTTCTGTTCTATTCTATTCTATTCTATTCTATTCTATTCTATTCTATTCTATTCTATTCTATTCTATTCTATTCTATTCTTATTCTATTCTATTCTATTCTATTCTATTCTATTCTATTCTATTCTATTCTATTCTATTCTATTCTATTCTATTCTATTCCTCTTCTCTTCTCTTCTCTTCTCTTCTCTTCTCTTCTCTTCTCTTCTCTTCTCTTCTCTTCTATTCTATTCTATTCTATTCTATTCTATTCTATTCTATTCTATTCTATTCTATTCTATTCTATTCTATTCTATTCTATTCTAATATGTATTTGAATAGTATCATATTCCAGTAGAGCGAGGTTCCTGAGGATGGGCTCCGAAAGGTCAGAAGAGTAAACCTCTGGTCCCAGTGACCAACCCAGACTGGATCTTTCAATCTAAACTGTTGGACTCCTGCTTTGGCCTTTGAATTTACTCATACCGATCAGTCCTTGGTGCTGCCTAAGGAGTGTGTGTGGGGGGGTGGGGTGTGTGTGTGTGAACAAATGTGTTTCCCATTTTAGAGAAAGGAGAGGAGCTTAACACAGCTAATGACCGTCCATTCGGTTTACTGAGCATGACTACATATCCGTGAGACATCTTTTAACACATCTGTGGATTGACAGAAGAGAGAAGGTATTGCCTGAAGAGCAAATTGGTTTCTATGCTGGTCAACCAATATTTGATCATAAAATCATTTGGCTGAAAAACTAGCATACCAGAACTATATACATACCATCTCATCAAGAAGGGAAAATGAGAGATGGTAGTGCTTTGCGAACAAGTAATCCATATTCTTCTTGTAAAGTTTTATTTTGTGTACTATTTTTTTTAAAAAAATGTAAATAATGGAAAAGAAATACTTTTTGACCAGTTGTTGTTGTTGTTAGCTGCGAAGTCATGTCCGACCCATCATGACCCTATGGACAATGTTCCTCCAGGCCTTCCTGTCCTCTACCATCTTCTGGAGTCCATTTAAGCTCATGCCTACTCCATCCAGCCACCTCATTCTCTGTCGTCCCCTTCTTCTATTGCCCTCGATCTTTCCCAGCATTAGGCTCTTCTCCAGTGAGTCCTTCCTTCTCATTAGGTGGCCAAAGTATTTGAGTTTTAGCTTCAGGATCTGGCCTTCTAAAGAGCAGTCAGGATTGATCTCCTCTAGGACTGACCGGTTTGATCGCCTTGCAGTCCAAGGGACTCGCAGGAGTCTTCTCCAGCACCATAGTTCAAAGGCCTCAATTCTTTGGCGCTCAGCCTTTCTTATGGTCCAACTTTCACTGCCATACATTGCAACTGGGAAGACCATAGCCTTGACTATACGCACTTTTGTTGACAGGGTGATGTCTCTGCTTTTTAGTGTGCTGTCTAGATTTGCCATGGCTTTCCTCCCCAGGAGCAAGCGTCTTTTAATTTCTTGGCTACAGTCCCCATCTGCAGTGATCTTGGAGCCCAGGAAAATAAAATCTGTCACTACTTCCATTTCTTCCCCATCTATTTGCCAGGAATTGAGAGGGCCAGATGCCATGATCTTGGTTTTCTTAATGTTAAGTTTCAACCCAAGTTTTGCACTCTCCTTCTTCACCCGCAACAAGAGGCTCTTTAGTTCTTCTTCACTTTCTGCCATTAGAGTGGTATCATCTGTGATTCTTAGGTTGTTGATATTTCTTCCGGCAATCTTAATTCCAACTTTTGATTCATCTAGCCCTGCCTTTCTCATGATGTGCTCTGCATATAAGTTAAATAGGCAGGGCGACAGTATACAGCCTTGCCGGACTCCTTTCCCAATTTTGAACCAATCAGTGGTTCCATGTCCAGTTCTCACTGTTGCTTCTTGACCCGCATATAGGTTTCTCAAGAGACAAATAAGATGGTCTGGTACTCCCATCTCTTTAAGAACTTGCCACAGTTTGTTATGATCCACACAATCAAAGGCTTTAGCATAGTCAATGAAGCAGAAGTAGATGTTTTTCTGGAACTCCCTAGCTTTCTCCATGATCCAGCGTATGTTGGCAATTTGATCTCTAGTTCCTCTGCCTCTTCGAAATCCTGCCTGTACTTCTGGTAGTTCTTGATCCACATACTGCTGAAGTCTAGCTTGTAGGATTTTAAGCATGACTTTACTAGCATGAGAAATGAGTGCAATGGTGCGATAGTTTGAACATTCTTTGGCACTGCATTTCTTTGGAATTGGGATGTAAACTGATCTTTTCCAATCCTGTGGCCACTGTTGAGTTTTCCAAATTTGCTGGAAAATTGAGTGTAGCACTTTTACTGCACTGTCTTTTAAGATTTTTAATAGCTCAGCTGGAATACTGTCACCTCCACTAGCTTTGTTGTTGCTCAGCTTTTCTAAGGCCCACTTCACTTCACATTCTAGGATGTCTGGCTCGAGGTCAGTGACCACCTCATTGTGATTATCTGGGACGTTAAGCTCATTCTTGTATAGTTCTTCTGTGTAATTTTGCCACCTCTTCTTAATCTCTTCTGCCTCTGTTAGGTCCCTGCCATTTTGGTCCTTTATCATGCCCATTTTTGCATTAAACGTTCCCTTCATCTCTCCAATTTTCTTGAAAAGATCTCTGGTCCTCCCTATTCTATTGTTTTCTTCTATTTCTTTGCACTGTTCATTTAAGAAGGCATTCTTATCTCTTCTAGCTATTCTCTGGAATTCTGCATTCAATTGGGCATATCTATGTTTTTCTCCCTTGCCTTTCGCTTCCCTCCTTTCCTCAGCTATTTGCAAAGCTTCCTCAGACAGCCATTTTGCTTTCTTCAATTTCTTTTTCTTTGGGATGGTTTTGGTTGCTACCTGTTGTACAATGTCGCGAACCTCTGTTTTGACCAGTACCAGGGATTTAATTGAGGGCAAGAGAAGAAGGGGACGACAGAGAATGAGGTGGCTGGATGGAGTCACAGAAGCAGTAGGCGTGAGCTTAAAGGGACTCCAGAAGATGGTAGAGGACAGGAAGGCCTGGAGGAACGTGGTCCATGGGGTCGCGATGGGTCGGACATGACTTCGCAGCTGACAACAACAACATGGATTTAATAAATTTTAGGAAATGTTTAGAATCTCTGGTGTTTGGCTCATAACTAGCAGGAATAGGCCTAGACCCACCAAGTCTAATCTGATATACATCTCTAATTTTGTATAGACTGCAGAAATACAGTATATGCCTGGAACCCTTTTTTTCCAAAGCATAAGAACATAATTTTATTAGACAAGGACTGCGGTTTGGACTGTTTTATCTTAGCTGCTCCATAAATTAGATAAAAGATGAATTATGGCCAGTGAATTATATTTGTGTTTTACGTTTCTTCTCTCCTGCCTCCATTTTTAAAATTTATTTCGGAGTAATATAATAAAATGCCAGCTGGGGAAAAACAATGGGATAATCACCCTATTTCTCCCCACCACCACCACTTTGAAATGCAGCAATGAAATCTTTACCGGTAAGTCTTAATTTTCCCTTCCTTTCTAATGTTTGTGGTTCTTGTGCTTGTTAAGTGGAACATATGTGAAATATATCCAAGTATCTGCTCTGTTACCCAGAAAAAGAAGACAAAAGAGAAGAGAAATGTCTTAGGAAAAGTTATCTATCTATCTATCTATCTATCTATCTATCTATCTATCTATCTATCTATCTATCTATCATCTATCTATCTATCTATCTATCTATCTATCTATCTATCTATCTATCTATCTATCTATCTATCTATCATCAGGGAGGGAATCTTTAACCGGCACTCAGTCTGGTCCTGTTAGAGGTCCTGACGGGACGGGGTCGGGGGAGGTGGCTGCTGGTTCTGGGAATGTGGGGGTGGGGCTTCAAATCCCCACGGCGATAGGGAATGGCAGCAGGTGTTTGCGCGGAGGGCCATATCAACATCTGGGATCGCGCCCCCGCTATCTCCGAGCGGTGGCGCGCTCCGACCCTCCGGTTAGCACCCTCCTACCCGGGGATGAGGGTGATCAGGCCCCTGAGCTCAGGTTGGTCTATTTTAACGCTAGATCCGTAGTTAACAAAGCTCCCCTCATCCGTGATCTGATCGAGGAGGAATGTGCGGATCTAGCGTGCATCACGGAAACTTGGTTGGGTTCGGAGGGAGGGGTGCCTCTCACCGAGTTATGCCCGCCAGGTTTCCGGGTGCTGCACCAGCCACGGGCTCAGGGCAGGGGTGGTGGGGTGGCAGTGGTTATTCGGGAGACTTTGTGTCCCCGGGAGGCCACCATTGTCCAGATGGCCGGGAGTGAATCCCTCCTCTTGAGATGTGGTCCTCGGGTTCAGTTGGGCTTGTTGCTCACATACCTGGCGCCCAGCTGTGTGGCAACAGCCCTGCCTGAGCTGCTCTACACCCTCTCAGGGTTGGCGGTGGAGTTCCCCAGGCTTATAGTCCTGGGTGACTTCAACCTGCCATCACTGGGGGGGTCGTAGGAGTTAGCTCGGGAGTTCATGGCTTCCATGACAGCCATGGGCCTGACCCAGGTTATTGAGGGCCCTACTCACGAGGGGGATCATACTCTCGACCTGGTGTTCCTGTCTGGACAGTGGTTGGATGATCTGGGAGGGGGTTCTCCGTCCATCACCCCTCTGTCATGGTCAGATCATCACCTCCTGAGGCTGGTTTTCCGTCATGCCATCCCCCGCCGCTGGGCGGCGGAACCGACCAGGTGGTTCCGCCCCAGGCGCCTAATGGACCCGGACCGGTTCCAGAGGGCGCTTGGGCCGATACCTATCACCCTTACCCACAGCCCAGTCGATGCTCTGGTGGAGGCCTGGGAAACGGCTGCCACCAGGGCACTCGACTGTGTTGTACCCATGCGACCTCTGACTCGGCGCAGATCCCGCTGGGCTCCATGGTTCTCGGTGGAGCTCCGGGAGATGAAGCGTCGGAGACGAGGTCTAGAGAGCGGTTGGAGATCCAGCCGATCCGAATCCGACCGATTGCAGTTAAGAACCTTTATAAGGTCTTATCTTGCGGCGATAAGGACGGCGAAGTCTAACTACTTTGCCGCCCTTGTCGCGTCCGCAGATAATCGCCCGGCCGCCCTGTTTAGGGTGACTCGCTCCCTCCTTAACCAGGAGGTGAGGGAGGATCCCTTGCAGGGACGAGCCGAGGAGTTCAGTCATCATCTGACGGACAAAATCGCTCGGATCCGGACCGGCTTGGACTCTGACTGGGCAGAGTCTGATGTGGAGGAATCAGGCGGTCTTGAGCATGTTATCTGGACTGAGTTCGACCCTGTTTCCCCTGATGATGTGGACAGGATCATGGGGAGACTGAGCTCCACCACCTGTTTGTTGGATCCGTGCCCCTCCTGGCTAGCTTATGCGGCTCGGGAGGGAACACGAGGCTGGTTCCATGCAGTAATAACTGCTTCTTTGAAGGAGGGTGTCTTCCCTGCCGCCTTGAAGGAGGCGGTGGTGAGACCCCTCCTCAAGAAGCCTGCTTTGGACCCGGCTGTTTTAAACAACTATCGTCCAGTCTCCAACCTTCGCTTTCTGGCGAAGGTTGTTGAGAGTGTGGTGGCGCATCAGCTCCCTCTGTTCCTGGAGGAAACTGATTATCTGGACCCGTACCAATCGGGCTTCAGGCCCGGACACAGCACGGAGACGGCATTGGTCGCGCTGGTGAATGATCTCTGGAGGGCTAGGGACAGGGGTTGCTCCTCTGTCCTGGTCCTATTAGATCTCTCAGCGGCTTTCGATACCATCGACCATGGTATCCTGCTGCGGCGTCTCAGGGGGTTGGGAGTGGGAGGCACCGTTCTACGGTGGTTCTCCTCCTACCTCCAGGGCCGCTCGCAGTCGGTGTTGACAGGAGGGCAGAGATCCGCCCCGAGGTCTCTCATTTGTGGAGTCCCTCAGGGGTCGGTTCTCTCGCCTCTCCTGTTCAACATCTATATGAAGCCGCTGGGCGAGATCATTCGTGGTTTTGGGGTGGGGTATCACCAGTACGCTGATGATACCCAACTTTTTCTTTCCACCCCGAACCAACCCAGTGATGCCCTCTCCGTGATGTCCCGGTGCCTGGAGGCGGTTCAGGACTGGATGGGGAGAAACAGGCTTCGTCTCAATCCCGCCAAGACTGAGTGGCTGTGCATATCGGCGTCTCGGGTTAACCAAGTTATTCCACCTCTAATGATGGGGGGTGAGGTGTTACCCCCCGTTGATAGGGCTCGCAACTTGGGCGTCCTCCTGGATTCACGGCTCAATTTTGAAGATCACATAGGAGCCGTGACCAGGGGGGCTTTTGCACAGGTTCGCCTGGTGCGCCAGTTGCGTCCCTATCTGGACCGAGACGCCCTACGCACAGTCACTCATGCGCTTGTGACCTCCCGTTTGGACTACTGTAACGCTCTCTACATGGGGCTGCCCTTGAAGACCACTCGGAGGCTTCAACTGGTGCAGAATGCGGCCGCACGAGTTGTAATGGGGGTTTCCCGATACTCCCATGTAACACCTCTACTCCGCGAGCTGCATTGGCTTCCGGTTGCCCTCCGGGTGAAATTCAAGGTGCTGGTTATTACCTATAAAGCCCTACATGGCCTGGGTCCGGGTTATTTGAGGGAACACCTGCTGCCGGCATCAAACGCCCTTCGCCCAGTGCGCTCCCACAGGGAGGGTCTGCTCAGGGTTCCGCCGGTGAGAGATTGCCGGCGGGTGACACCCAGGGATAGGGCCTTCTCAGTGGGAGCGCCTGCCCTCTGGAACCAGCTGCCGGTGGAGCTGAGGACTGCTCCCGACCTCCGATCATTCCGCCGGGGCCTGAAGACCTGGCTCTTTGAGCTCTCGGGCCCAGGCTGAGGAGAAAATTTTAACTGGGGTTTTTAGTGTACAGGGTGAATTTAATGCTTTTTAACTGGTTTTAACTTTTGTATGTTTTGATTTTTAATTCCCTGTAAACCGCCCTGAGTCCTCAGGGAAAGGGCGGTATACAAATGCAACTAAATAAATAAATAAATAAATAAATAAATAAATCTCTATCATCTATCATCTATCTATCTATCATTTATCATCTATCTGTCTGTCTGTATATCTATCTATCTATCTATCTATCTATCTATCTATCTATCTATCATCTATCTATCGTCTATCTATCATCTATCTGTCTGTCTGTATATCTATCAGTCAGTCTATCTATCTATCTATCTATCTATCTATCTATCTATCTATCTGTCTGTCTGTCTGTCTGTCTGTCTATCATCTATCATATCTATCTCTGTCTATCACTATCTATCTATCTATCTATCTATCCATCCATCCATTATCTATCTATCTATCTATCTATCTATCTATCTATCTATCTATCTATCTTCTATGTATCATTTCTCTCTATCATCTATCTATCATCTATCTATCTATCTATCTATCTATCTATCTATCTATCTATCCATCCATTATCTATCTATCTGTCTGTCTGTCTGTCTGTCTGTCTATCTATCTATCTCTTCTATGTATCATCTCTCTATCATCTATCTATCAATCATCTATCATCTATCTATCATTTATCTATTGTCTATCTGTCTGTCTGTATATCTATCAGTCAGTCTATCTATCTACAGTATCTATCATCTATCTATCTCTATCTATCATTATCTATCTATCTATCTAATTATCATCTATCTATCTTCTATCTGTCTAATCTATCTATCATCTATCTGTCTGTATATCTATCTATCTTCTATCTATCTATCAATGTCTATCATGCATCTGTCTGTCTGTATATCTATCAGTTTGTCTGTCTATCTATCTATCTATCTATCTATCTATCTATCTATCTATCTATCTATCTATCTATCTGTCTATCATCTATCTATCTATCATATCTCTATCTCTGTCTATCTCTATCTATCTATCTATCTATCTATCTATCTATCTATCTATCTATCTATCTATCTATCTAAAATCCTGCTTCTCTTTCAGAATTTCCTATAATTTGCATTTTAAAAAATAGTGTTTCTACCATTTTTTCAAATGACAATCACCAAGCTGTATATACCCAATAAATTTGGTAAAGTCAGCCAAATAATACAGTATTTAACAGTTCTCCTAAACGATTGAACAAGTGATTTCAAATGCCAAAATGGAATACATTTTTTTATTCCAAAGGGGGGAAAGAACACATAGGGCTGAAGACGTTTCAAAAGACCTCTGCATTTCCACTTTCAGTTATTTTAAGATCCTTCTTTAAGGATCCTTATAAACAAATAAAAGGGAGATTTCCCTTTGACTGGGGAATAGGTGTGGTAGCCTCTGGATCATATATCCTTTTTTATTTGCATTTTAATATAGATCTTTCTAAGGGTGAGCTAACTTCAGTAAATGTCCTAAATATTCCAATGGCTTTTAAGGATATTTGAAGATAATGACTACATTAACAAGCACAATTCTGCCTGATCAGGCGATATTGATCAGAACTATGGCAAGTTGGTAACAAAATGAAGATATTCAAATGTAGTATCTTAGTATTTTAGCAATTTAAGTATTAAACTTTTGGTAGTTTTCTTCTGTTTTTTAATGTTCACTAGCTGGCCTTACATTAATTCTAGGTTGGTTGTTTATTTTTATTATTTTTTTCTTGTGTCACCTAACTTTTCCTTTCCAACAGTACAAAACATTAGTCAGTGACTGCAATGAATGACTGACAGTCTGATGGATAGTATTATAATACAATGCGGAACTTATTCCCAATGCATTTCGGGAAAGGAGGCTGTAGTCAGTCATCTGTTGAAGTTTTAATATCATGATGGTTGGTTGCACACTCAGCCAGATGTTTAGACCGGATCTGGCATTTTTATCCAGCTCTTGAGTCCTTCCCAAGGACCTGAGGTGGGCAGATGTTGATGTCTGATGGTGTTAAAGATATAATCACAGGATGTAAGTTGTTCCAAACAAAGCTGCCTTTTGCAATTGACTGGTGGCAATTTTGTCAATGCCAATGGCGTTCAAGCCGGTGTTCCAGTTGTTTTGGGATTGCATCAAAAATGCCCCTATTACCATTGATCCTATCTTTGCTTTCTTTTGCCACAGCCATCCTATTTCTATCTTCTGTGTTGTGATTTCTTCCGAGCTTTTTTTTTTTACTGTTCTATTCTGCTATCTCCAGGTATTGCAACATCACTATGCAGATTTTTTTTTGGGGGGGGATCTTTTCATTAGAGAAGTATAAGTTGAGTATTTTGATGTTGGAAAAGATTCTTCAGAAAAATGTGGACAGTCAAGAAAATGAGGGCTCCTTGGTGCTCTCTGAGCTTGCTTGTTTTCTTGCAGATGATTCATTACCCTAACGAGGTAACATCATCAGTGTTGCCTAGTTAGGGCAAGGGTGTCAAACTCACAACGTCACGTGGCGTGTCGCGACGTATCGCAACTTTTTTTTCCCAATTGCCAGCAATGGGGTGGTTGCAGTTACGCCATGATGCATCCAGCCCACAAGCCGTCAGTTTATTTATTTATTTATTTATTTGGATTTATATACCGCCCCTCTCCGAAAGGACTCGGGGCGGTGTACAGGGCAATTAAAACACTATAAACAACACATAATGTATAAACATTAAAATGAAATTAAATCAAATAGCCCTAAACAATAAACACATTCTAAAATTTAAAATTTTTAAAATTTAAGACCTAAAATCCCAGTCCCTCAGTCCAGGCCGGCAAGTTCAAATAGCCAAGTCTTCAGGTCACGGCGAAAAGAGCGAAGGTCGGGAGCCATCCGGAGCTCAACAGGGAGCTGATTCCAGAGGGCAGGCGCGCCCACAGAGAATGCGTTCCCCCTGGGGGCCGCCAGTCGGCATTCCGTGACTGACGGCACCCTGAGGAGGCCCTTTCTGTGGGAGCGCACAGGGCGATGGGCAGTTAACGCCGGAAAAAGGTGCTCCCGTAAATGACCCAGACCCATGCCATTTAGGGCTTTATAGGTCATCACCAGCACCTTGAATCTTTGATGCCCCTGAGTTAGGGTAATGAAACATTTGTAAGAAAACAAGCAAGCTCAGAGAACACCAAGTAGCCCTCATTTCAACCCTGAGCTACAAATATTCTCCTTCATTGGAGTCAAGAAAATAAACAAATGGCCCATCAAACATATCAATCCAGAAATGAGGCTCAAATTATCTTACTTCAGACACATTATGCAAAGACCTAGCTCTCTGGAGAAGACTCGGATGATGGAAAAAGTGGAAGGAAACAGAAGAGGATGACCAGCAGTAAGGTGGACAGATTCAGTTGCGGTGGAGGTTGCCTTACTGGAAGATCTGAAAGACTAGACTAGGGACAGATTGTCAGGGAGAAAATCGACCCATGGGGGGTGCTAAGAATCAACAACCTGGTGACACCTAATCAATCAATGTCAAGCAACACTTTGGTTTGGATTGGTATGAAATATTCATTCTACTATTCTAGACTCTTGCAAAATGTTTTGCAAAGAAACATACAGCTTCTAGACAATGAAGATTTAGAGAGAGTGCACACAGATGCCAGAACATTTTGGATCTTATAAAAAGTGACAAAAATGGACCTGCTAATTTAAACTGCAATCGGCATCTTTTTAAAACAGCTACATCTTTTTTCCAGCATCATGTAGCAATAGCAATAGCAATAGCACTTACTGTAGACTTATATATTGTGCCATAGTGCTTTACAGCACTCTCTGAGCAGTGCACAGAGTCAGCCTATTGCCCCCAACAATCTGCGTCCTCATTTTACTGACCTCAGAAGGATGGAAAGCTAAGTCAACCCAGTTGGTTTTGTGCATAAGACAGGACTAAAACTCATAGTCTCTTGATTTTTCATTTGGTGTCTTAACCACTGCACCAAAATGGCTCTAGGATCAATTATCTCTGGGAGACCCAACAGCTTAAGGTTTTATAATAAAAGATGGAATGGGAAGTTGTACTTATCTCCATACATCCTTTTTGTCTGTAAGAATCTCTTTACCTAAATGGAAAAAATTGGATAGTTAGATAACTAACATTGAGAAAATCATGACTGGTAAGAATGGATGGAATAAAAGGGGAAATTAAGCTTAAACAAAAATCGGGAAAATACGATGCATGGTGAACTACTGAGATGATGGTTATAAGAATAATATAATCTGATAAAATGCTATACATAGATGTTATCACTATCTGTATAAATGTGAAAAAATGTCTATATTTAATCATTTATATATTGAAAATATTAAGAATTATATTTGTTTCAGGTTGAAGAAGGTTGAAGGTTGAAGGTTGAAGAAGGAGAATACAAATGGGAGAAGGGGAAATCAAAGAAATATATTACTAATTAATATACTAATTATGGAATTATCAAATTTAATCATTATTGACTGTTAAATAATTATTATTGCCTTCCCCCCCTCAAATATATAAACCAAGACAACACGCTGTACACCTGGCACTGGAGATTGTTATTGCAAATATATATATTTGCTTTCGTAGATTTTCACGGGTACAGGTATGTAGGTCTTGGCGTATTCGGGTCTTTTCCCGTGTAAGATTGAGGGTGTCTTGGCGACATTTCGACGAGGTCCCACTCGTCATCTTCAGGCTGGTGTCTTCGGCTTCGTGCTATGAAGCTGAAGACACCAGCCTGAAGATGACGAGTGGGACCTCATCGAAATGTCGCCAAGACACCCTCAGTCTTACACGGGAAAAGACCCGAATACGCCAAGACCTACATATATATGTGTGTTTGTGTGTGTGTGTGTGTGTGTGTGTGTGTGTCTGTGTGTGAAGTGTTTGTTAAGTATTTAGAATACCTTGCTAGGCCCCAAACACAGGACAAATCTTATTTCCTGTTTCAGCCTAACCCAAGGCCATCCACAGGCAGTAGTCACAACAGTGACAGCTCATATTTGTGTATTTTATTTTTTTTTGGATTGCTAACAAAGAATTAAAGTGAGACTGAAATGGCCATTTCTAACTTATTTGTTCTCATCAGTCAGCCATACCCTTCTGAGATTCGAACCTGGGCCGATTGCACATTAGGCAATTGTTCTAACCTTTAGGCCACTGGCTCTTTCTCGCTTTGTTAGCTGAGAAGCAAGGGAGATATGTGTTAAGTGTTTGTTAAGTATTTAGAATACCTTGCTAGACCCCAAACACGGGACAAATCTTATTTCCTGTTTCAGCCTAACCCAAGGCCATCCACAGGCAGTAGTCACAACAGTGACAGCTCATATTTGTGTAAACATATTTGTATATACATATACATACATATACACATACACATGCACATACACACACACACACACAGAAACAGAAACAGAAACAGAAACAGAAACAGAAACAGAAACAGAAACAGAAACAGAAATAGAAATAGAAATAGAAATAGAAATAGAAATAGAAATAGATAGGTAGTGACAGATTTTATTTTCCTGGGCTCCAAGATCACTGCAGATGGGGACTGTAGCCAAGAAATTAAAAGACGCTTGCTCCTGGGGAGGAAAGCCATGGCAAATCTAGACAGCACACTAAAAAGCAGAGACATCACCCTGTCAACAAAAGTGCGTATAGTCAAGGCTACGGTCTTCCCAGTTGCAATGTATGGCAGTGAAAGTTGGACCATAAAAAAGGCTGAGCACCAAAGAATTGAGGCCTTTGAACTCTGGTGCTGGAGAAGACTCCTGCGAGTCCCTTGGACTGCAAGGCGATCAAACCGGTCAGTCCTAGAGGAGATCAACCCTGACTGCTCTTTAGAAGGCCAGATCCTGAAGCTAAAACTCAAATACTTTGGCCACCTAATGAGACGGAAGGACTGACTGGAGAAGAGCCTAATGCTGGGAAAGGTTGAGGGCAAGAGAAGAAGGGGATGACAGAGAATGAGGTGGCTGGATGGAGTCACTGAAGCAGTAGACGTGAGCCTAAATGGACTCCAGAAGATGGTAGAGGACAGGAAGGCCTGGAGGAACGTTGTCCATAGGGTCGCGAGGGGTCGGACACGACTTCACAACTAACAACAACAACAACATAGATATAGATATAGATATAGATATAGATATAGATATAGATATAGATATAGATATAGATATAGATATAGATATAGATATAGATATAGATATAGATATAGATTAGATATAGATATAGATATAGATATAGATATAGATATAGATATAGATATAGATGGATATATATTTATAGATAAAGAATCCATGTTCCCTTTGTCTTTAAAATGCTACACAGACGAGTTGTATGGTATGTTCTTTTGATGTGCATGCCGGGGAAAAAAGTGAAATAACTGAGCAGTGCAAAATCCTTTGATGAAATAGAATATCCTCACATCTACAGTAGTAAATGTTCTATGTACAAACTTTTTTTTTTATTTTTTTGCTGTTTTCAATCCAAGAGTTAGTGTTTATTTTCTCTTGGGACCTTCCAATGGCTATACTCATGCATTTTGTATATCTATTTTTGATCAGAAGCATGTTTTTACAGAAATATGACTATGAAATTAGATCAATTTAGGAAGGAAAAAAAGAAGCAGCAGCAAATATCTTGAGGTTTTTTTGTGTGTGTGTGGTTGTCTCTGGTTTGGATATTGATTTTGATCTAAGCATTTCCTATTATGTTTTTCCTTTTCTCTTCTCTGTATTAGATGATGTTTGCCACCCAGAGACTTTCAAAATAAGAGTGGGTTTTAAGTAGTGTAAATAAATCTAAATAAATATAGATTCCAATTTCTCTCTTTCAGGAGGAAGACAGAAGCTAAGCAGGATCAGACCTGTTCAGAAGTTGACAGCTACACCCGAAAACACTAGGATTGTAAAATAGATTGAATTAAAAAAAAAACTGAAGAAAGCAACAAAAATCCATATCGTTGGCAAGGAAACAAAATAGATTTATCCATAAAGTCACCTGGAGCTGAATTCAACTTGAATGGGACTTTACATTTCACTTTCAGCTGACAAGCCACGGCTGGAGTCATTCTACCTTTGCTTCATGAGTGCTTCCTTCTTGCTTAAAATCACTTAAGCCAAGAAGCATGTTTCACAGCAAACCAAAT
Source organism: Vipera berus (assembly GCF_964194415.1). Taxonomy (NCBI): domain Eukaryota; kingdom Metazoa; phylum Chordata; class Lepidosauria; order Squamata; family Viperidae; genus Vipera; species Vipera berus. Next base: position 118,491,513 of record NC_138206.1, on the reverse strand, counting down.
GTTCATAGCTTTCAGGAAGAATACCACACACCTTGTGATCCGAAAGACATTAGATTTACCTAAACATCAGAATAGGAAGCCAAATTCAGACAGATCTTTAGTTTCTGGTTGAAGACCTTATTGTGTTTGGTTCCGAAGGCTTTCTTGAAAATGTTGCCAGCCTTTATACGAATATAATTATGTTGTTATTGTTATCATTATTTCCAAGGCACGTACTGCAAACTGTGCAAACATCCCACTAGTTAAAACTAATAGAAATTGTATTTGAAATAAAGTGAAAGAAAGCTCTTAAGTCTTTGCTTGATGAATCTTTCTTTCTATCATCAAATGAGCAGTGATGTGGGTACAACTTTTTTTTCTGATTCAGATAATCAAACCATTTGCTTTAGGTAGATTTTGATTGTTTGCTGGTAATCCCTGGATGTAGTTTAAATGAGCACAGAGACATTTTCTTTGATATGCAGAATTTATTTCTCTCTCCTGCTCTTTCCAAGACACCTGTCAGGGTCTGTTATATGTTCAAAGGAGCATGGGAGCTACAATCTCTGAGATCACAATAAAATTAAAACAGCTCAAAGGCATAAGAAAAGGTCATAGATCTTGGTTAGGTGTTGGATTAGAGATAGAAGGCTGTGCAGCTGAGGGGATTCTTAGATTCCTTTGGGAAGTTTACACTGAGCTGGGATAACACTGTCTTTGTTGCCTAATTCTCAGCACAACAGACGTTTGACACTAGCCAAAAGCATAGAAGAGGTAGCTTAGAGAAATGTTGTGGAGAAGACCAGTAATACAATTATAACTTCTGATTGTATAGAAAAAAAAAGGGAAGGACATGGAGAAGAGTGAGGTATGTAGGTAGGTAGGTAGGTAGGTAGGTAGGTAGATAGATAGATAGATAGATAGATATTTTTTTATTTTTATTTATTTTTATTTAGTTATATTTATATACCGCCCTATTCCCTGAGGACTCAGGGCGGTTTACAGGGAATTAAAAATCCAAAATACAAAAATTAAGAACCAAATTAAAAAATATTAAATTAACCCTGTAGTCAGTTAAAAAGAACCCCAAATTAAAAATTCCTCCTCAGTCTGGGCCCGAGAGCTCGAAGAGCCAGGTCTTCAGGCCCCGGCGGAATGATCGAAGGTCGGGGGCAGTTCTCAGCTCCACCGGCAGCTGGTTCCAGAGGGCAGGCACTCCCACCGAGAAGGCCCTATCCCTGGGTGTCACCCGCCGGCAGTCTCTTACCGGCGGGACCCTGAGCAGACCCTCCCTGTGGGAGCGCACTGGGCGAAGGGCATTTGATGCCGGCAGCAGGTGTTCCCT